>NC_142010.1:179541033-179819065 GCF_049901735.1 Notechis scutatus | reverse complement strand
ATGAATACCAGGGCAAAACAAGGGAAGGAAATAGGAAGGAATGGTTACACTGGATATTGGGAGCAAATGTTGAAATCTCTGTGCCTTTTTCTTTCTTTCTTTCTTTCTTTCTTTCTTTCTTTCTTTCTTTCTTTCTTTCTTTCTTTCTTTCTTTCTTTCTTTCTTTCTTTCTTTCTTTCTTTCTTTCTTTCTTTCTTTCTCTTCTATCTAGCCATCCATAGAATAAATTCCAAATCTTATAAGAATCTTTTTCTTCCTGTTCTCTAATTGTCAATGTCAATCTACTCATTTGCCCACATTCCATTATTTTCTTAATTGTTTCCTCCTCTGTCGGAATTTTCTCATTTTTCCAATTTTGTACAAGTACAATTCTAACTGCTGTTAGTACATTGATAATCAAATATGTTATCTCTCTATTGTAACCTTCAGGCAAAATTCCCAATAAAAATATATCTGATTTTAAATCTATATGTTGTTTTATCTTTTTTTCCAACCACATGTATATTCTAGTCCATATTTTTTAGTGTCAATGCATGTCCAGCACACATGGTAATACGATCCAGGTGTCTGATGGCATTTCCAACACTTCACCAATTTGTCTTTGAACTTCTTGGCTATTCTCGCTGGGGGTAAGTGCCACCTTTCATGCATCTTATACAAATTCTCTTTGTAGGTCGTTGACATGGTTAACTTACAGTTTCTAGTCCATAATGTCTGCCATTTATCCAAATCAGAAGAAGGGACTTTTGTCGTCCTCTTATATTCTTAATTCTTAGTGAACTTGAATCAAGACTTCTTTTTCAATTGAAAATGTTGCACCAACTAACAAGGTTACTACTGAGTGGACAATATCAAAGCAAGGCATGCTACATTGCCATTCACACGAGGTAGAATTTTTGTTTACACTTTACTTGAAATCACTGTGCATGGAAATTCTCCATGCCAGGTTCAGACATGCACTCTCCCTGCCATTTTAGCTGTCTCATTTGTGTATCTTATTATATACAGCATTTTGCTAGTGTATGTATTGTAAAAAAAACTTAGCATGAGCATAAATTATAACCTCTTAGACACTGTAACCTGGGTACTGATCTGTAAAATGTCTTTTTCTGGAAGAATACAAAGTTTATGCCGGTATAGAAGATCTACTGGTTTTTTTTGTTAGTACCATCATGATGTTCCAAGGACCAATCTTCTCGAAGTTGCTGAGCAAAATTCTACTTCTTACTGGTTGATGCTGCAGAAAGTACAGGTGATCCTCGAGTTACAACCGTTCATTTAGTGGCCGTTCAAGATTATAACGGTACTGAAAAAAAAGGACTTATGCCCTTTTTCACACTTATGACTCTTGCAGCATCCCCACGGTCATGTGATCAATATTCAGCCACTTGGCAACTGACTCATTTTTATGACGGTTGCAGTCTCCCAGGGTCATGTGATCTGCTTTTGTATCCTTCTGGCAAGCAAAAGCAATGGGCAAGCCAGATTCTTACAACAACTGTGTTACTAACTTAAGAACGGCATTGATTTCAGAGGTGGTATTCAGCAGGTTTTGACCAGTTCTGGAGAACCAGTAGCGGAAATGTTGAACAGTTCAGAGATTCTCATAACAACTGTGTTACTTCAATCCATCGATCAATCAGCCAGGATGGAGCTGGAAGGAAACTTGGAGGTCTTCTAGTCCAGCCCCCTGCTCAAGCAAGATACTCTATAGCCTTGGTGGCAAAACTATGGCAAGCGTGCCGGAAGTGGCACGCAGAGCCATTACTGCCGGCACATGAGCACTCTCCCAGAAAAGGTCTACTGTGCCGTGCTCCCCACAGCTGATTGTCGGGTATCTGGTGTGCATGTGTGGGGGTGCAAGGGCGCGCAGGAGAAACTCGTGTATGCGCAGAAGCACGCTGCTCGGGTTGTGCACGCATGCGCAGGAGGCATGGGGACGCATGCATTGCCTTCTGGGTGATCGTACGCGAACATGAGCAGGCAAGTGCATGGGACCCCAAAAAGGTTAGCCACCACTACCCTACAGCATGTCAGATTGTAAATGGTGACTGAGTGCTAATACGCTGTCTCCCATGCAGCAGTGAAAAAAATATATCCCAAGACAAAACTAGGGACAAAGACGCTTGGTGAAATTCTGAATCAAAAGTCCACCCTGTCCCTAAGAAAAGTGTAATGACTACATATAGTGTTTTTGTAATTTTATTGTGTACAATGTTGTATAATTATTTATCCTTCTATCCATGAATGCTACACTGATAACTAAAGGAAAATAATTGTGGTCAATGAATAACTTTATTTAACCATTGCTTTTATTTTTTAGCACTTAACAATATGATAACAAATAGATAAATCTCAGAACTAACAAGAAAAAAACAATAACAATAACAAAAGAACAACAAAACAACAACAACAAAGGTGCATGCAGGGCTTTACAGGTGGTGGTGATCCTGCCCTCCATGTCCGTCCCCTCCATTGATGAAGCCGTCCTATAGGCAGACAGAATAACAGAACAGAATAACTGAGTTGGAAGGGACCTCGGAGGCCTTCTAGTCCAACCCCTTCCTCATGAACACGTTCCCAGCATTGCCTCGTCTGCCTGCTGTACTAAAGAGCCAGATTCTGGGGCAGCCCATCAAGAAGAGCGAGACTGGCTCCTCGCAAGTAATCAAGCTGACCTTCGCTGCTCCTGCCTTTGCTCTGCCCTAAGTGTTCTGGGTTCAGCTGCAGAAGGCAGTTCCTCCTCTTCCTCGCTAACTAGATGGCAGGTGCGTGCTTTCCCCACCTGGAGCCTCAGGGCTACCCTGTTGCGGCTGTTGCTTCAGCCAAATCACTCTGGGCAGGCTGCTCAGAGCCATTGACCAACTCACCTCCTGAGGTGCCTGGGTTCCTCCTCCTCCAAGCTGCCATCTGGAGAGGAATTTGAGGAAGCATCTGAGGGAGGAATCAAAGGCTACTATTAGTACCACTTTGTTCTTTCTGGAGCTCCTTTAATTGCCCTCCGCTCTCCCCAGGTAGCCACCTGGACGCCTTCTGATCTGAGGGGCTCATCTTCTGGCATCTTAGCTTTTAGCCTTTTGATACTTTTCCTGGGGTTTTCTTACTAAGGATACTGGAGAGGGTTGTCATTTCCTTCCCCAGTGGACCATGTTGTGTCAGCACCCTCCGCTCGGGCCTGTCTGACTTGGGTGGCCCTGCGCAGCATAGCTCATTGCTTCACTGAGCTTCGCAAGGCCAAACATTGATCCATGAAGAGGCCAAAATAGATACCTCTTCTCATTGAAGAAGGCGTTCCAGGGAGTCCAGGATGTCCTCTTCCAGGCTGCTGACATCTTCCAGGGTGTCTTCCCCTTCTGGAGAATCCTGTGAACCAAAGTGATTCCTCTTTAGCCATCAGGGAAAAGAGACTCAGAATTCCTAAAAGAGGGCCTATTGAATGGGGACCACATCCATTTAGGGCACCAGTCCCTGCTGCTTTGGGGCAAAGGAACCAGTCGCACCAGAGCTTGGGTGCCTAGAGTTAGCCTAAGGACGTTGTCCCAAGGGCCGTGTGTCCCCTTGCTCCACTGCCCAGAGTGCTCCATCCCAGTTCACTCAGGTTAGGAGAACTGACGAGAGGGACCCTATCCCTCCCCAACCAAAAACACTCTGTCTTTCTTACCCATGGACTAGAAGAAGGACTGGCTTCTGAAGCCTCTGCATCCTGGTCCCTGCTGTCCTCAGATTCCTCCTCCAGAAGGTCAGCTAAGGAGTCCAAATCCCCCAGGCTGCTGGAGCCCACCAGGACTGTCAGCGAATCCTGCAAAGGACAATATTAAATCCTAAGCTTTCTCCATTCCAATAAGATTGCTAAAGGATAGGGAGCCTTCTCCCGCTCCCATGAGGAATGATGGCATGGCCTCCTCCATCGGCCCCATTGCCCAAGCTTTCTTACCTGTGAGGAAGGCGTTTCCTCCCCACCAGGAGAGAGCTCCTCCTCCACCAGTTGCTCTTCTGGTTTCTGTAATAAAAATGCAAAGATTCCGTCTGTTGGCATCTCAAGAAAACCACACAGACAGGGCTTCTTCTTCTCACGTGGGGAGGAACTGTCCAAGCCTTACCAACTCAGTGAAGGTCTCCAACATGGTGGACAGCCCCGGCCTCCAGTCCCTGTCCTCTCTGGGGGGAGAAAACGAAAGGGCCAAAGATCAAAAGTAGCCATGGGCCCTTTTTCAAGAGTGGTCATGTGGAGGCTCTAACAGCCCTTCCAGCTGGCCTGCCCAGGGGCTTGGCCTGCCAGTGGGATTGCCCTGAGTCCTTCTTCCCGTAGCAGAAGCAGAGATGCCTCCCTCTGCAAAAGTCTCTCCCTCCAAAGCGTTACCTACCCTGGTAGGCAGGCACTGCTTTCCTCCTGCACGTCCCTTGGCTCTGAGCCGTCTCCATCGGTCGGCTTTCTTCCGATGGATCCTGCAAGAAGAAGGGAAATATCCCGTCTCTTGGCATATTAGCAAATCCAGAGAGACGGGGCTTCTGCCTTTACTTTGGGGAGGAGCTGGTCTGGCCTTACCGACTCAGTGCAGGTCTGCAAAATTGTAGAGAGCCGTGGCGTCCACTTCAATGTCCTCTCATATCTGGGGAGAGAATGAAGGGCCTGAGTCAGAAGAAGAGGCAGAGGGTGGAGATGCCTCCCCTCTGCAAACCTTTCTTCTAGCCCTTCTCTGTAGGGCTTCAGTGCAGCCTCCTTCTTGGGGGCTTCAGGATCCCTCAGATGAGAACACTAACCTCATTAAAATGAGAGTAGGCTTGACATCTTCCATCCTGGGGCTCCGGGCGGTGGCACGAACACCCATCCCAACCTGCAAGTAACAATTGTTCATATAAAGTATGAATTAAAAATTCTCTGCATGTGATGGACATTTATCTTCCCCAGAGGGCAAAGAGGCAGCAGATCATAGAAAATGTGGCTGATAGGAAGAGGCTCAAAGTGGCTCTTCCTTAGTTTTCCCCAGGATTTTCCCTTCCAAGCCATTAAGATCTTTCCATGAATCCAAGGGGCTCTTCTTCAGTTTTCTAGGCTGGCCAGGTTCCCCTCAAGGGCAAATTCCTCCCTTCCCCCAACCGATTTTGAAGCCTGAAGCCCCACTGGCCATGTTGCAGAAGCGTCCTTACCCCAGGAAAGGAAGATCTGCCTCCATCAGACACATGAGGATGTGTCTCCCAATCTCCCTTGGTAGCCTTTGATTTATTTTATTTTATTGTCATTGTACCTCATACAACCATCTTCAGTGTACATTATGACTATGAAAATAAACACAAACACACATCCTTCACATTCTATACATTGAATTGAAAACCTGTGATATTGTGTTAATATTGCACTATAAATAGAATTCAATATAGTTACTTCTCTGGGATAGAAGCTGTTTTTCAGCCTATTGGTCTTTGTTTTTATTCTGTACGGTCTGCCAGATGGTAATAGTTAAAGAAAAAGGCTGCCCAGGATGACATGGTTCTTTAAGAATATTTTGAACTTTCTTAAGGAAACGGGGGTTATAACGCTCTTCCAAGGAGGGAAGAGGGCAACCATAATCTGGGAGATTATGTTAACCCTCTGGAGCGCTTTAATTTGAGACAAATTAAAGACAATATGAGAGTAATTTGGGACACTTTGGAATACTACAAGACACACCCTGAAAAACAAATGGCTTTGATATTTTTAGATGCACAGAGGGCATTTGATAATGTGAATTGGTGATTCATGTTATTGCAGCTGGATCAGATGGGTTTTGGTAAAAAATTCATCCAAGCAATAGAAGCTATATATCATAAGCAAACAGCAAAGGTAATGATAGAGGGAGAATTAACAGACTCTATTGATATAAGAAAAGGAACAAGACAAGAGTGCCCACTGTCACCTTTGTTGTTTGTGTTAACCTTGGAAATGCTAAACAGAAATATTAGAGAAAAAAAGGACATAAAAGGGATGAAAATTAAAAAAGAAGAATTTAAATTGCAAGCCTTCGCAGATGATCTGGTTTTCATCTTAGAAGACACACTAGAAACAGCATTAAAATGGATAGAAAAATTAGAGGTATATGGGAAGGTGGCTGGTTTGAAAATAAATAAAGACAAAACAAAGATTTTCACAAAGAATATGTTATCAAGACAAAAGGAAGAATTGGCAGACCTATTGAAAATTCAGGTCACAAATAAAATCAAGTACTTGGGGATACATTTGACATGATATGTAGTACGCTAAAAGAGAGTAACTATATTGAACTTAAGCAGCAGATAGCGTTAGATTTGGTGAAATGGGAAAATTTACAACTGTCATTAATAGGGAGAATATCAACAATCAAGATGAATATATTACCCAGAATTTTATATTTGTTCCAAACAATTCCAATTAGGCTTGGAAAAGATTATTTTGAAGATTTAAATAAAATTGTGTTGAAATATATATGGCAAGGTAAGAAAGCGAGAATAAAATTAAAACTTTTGCAAGATGCTAGAATAAGAGGAGGATTTGGTTTGCCTAAGTGGGAGTTGTACTACCAAGCTACAATTTTGATATGGGTTAAGGAATGGATAACATTAAGAAACACTAGATTGTTGACATTAGAAGGACATGATCTGTTCTTGGGGTGGCATGCTTTTCTATGGTATTAAGGAACTAAATCACAGGGGTATTTTAGAAGACATTATATATGGGAGTCTCTGTGGTTAAACTGGGAGAAGACTAAAAGACAATGCTATTTGAAAATTCCAGTCTGGTTATCGACTATTGAAGCGTTTTCTTATCCTATAATATATTCAAAAACAGTTAGATATGGTGAAATATTGAATGAAAAGGGTGAACTTAAATCTATGCAAAAATTAGAGGAACAAGGTATAAAGATGAATTGGTTTTCATATGCACAAATACATTCAAGGTATGATAAAGACTCTAAAACAGAAGGTTTCTATGATAAATCGACTGATTTAGATAAGATTTTGGCAGGTACTGATGAAAAGGTGATTAAAAAATTGTATGGATATTTATTAGAAATTAAACTAGAAGAAGAACAAGTTAAAGAAACAATGATTGCTTGGGGGAAGAATTTTGGATATGGAATTGATCTAGAGAAATGGCAAAAACTGTGGTCTCAAAACTATAAAATGACAATGTCAACAGCATATAAAGAAAATTTGTATAAGATGTTTTACAGGTGGCATTTCTCCCCAACAAGAATAGCAAGAATGTTCAAGAACAAATCTGAAAAATGTTGGAAATGTCATCAGGTACCCGGCTCATATTACCATATGTGGTGGACTTGTGCGGATGCCAAAAAGTATTGGACTAAAATCCACACATGGTTGGAAAAAATGACAAAAAAGCATATAGACTTGAAACAGAGATATTTTTATTGGGGATTTTACCTGAAATATATAGTAAATACCTGATTGTAAATGTATTAACAGCGGCTAGGATTGTATTTGCCAAAAACTTGACAAATGAGAAAATATCATCACAGGAGGAAATTATTAAGAAAATATTGGAATGTGCTGAAATGAGTAGATTGACATTTGAAATCAGAGAACAAGATGATAAACAATTTTATAAAATGTGGGATCTATTCTATCAATGGTTAGATAATAAAACATGGTAATGAAATATGTAGATTTTTAGAACATAATGAATATATAAAGATGTATTTTTTATTATATCTACAAAATGATTGTAGGATAGATTTGAGATAATATGAACTATCATAAAACAAATTAAGTAAAATATGGATTATCTCGTAAAACATGAATGAATAATAGTATAGTCAAATGAATGATTAACAATGATATTAATGTATTTAGGAATATTTGATTGACAATATGAGAATATACACAATGTAATTGTAATTGAAGACTACGAAGTGGAAGCACAAAACAATTTGTAAACCAACTGACACACTGTATGTATATATATGGAAGATGGCTTGATGTTTTTATGTTTTGTTTGTCTATGTTTATCTTAAAATACAATAAAACTTTAAAAAAAAAGAATGTTTTGAACTTTCTTAAGGCAGCGGGAGTTATAAAGCTCTTCCAAGGAGGGAAGAGGGCAACCAATGAACCTCTGGGCGATTATGTTAACCCTCTGGAGTGCTGTCCTATCTGCCACTGTGCAATTGGCATACACAGGTGCAGTAAGTTGAAATACTCTCTATGGTGCAGCGGTAGAAGGTCACCAGCAGTCTTTCATTCAGTTGTTGTTTCCTGAGATGTCTCAGGTAGTATAATCTCTGCTGGGCCCTTTTGACCAGGGCTGCAATGTGAGCACCCCAGGTCAGGTCCTTTTTTATCATAACACCTAAAACCCTAAAACTGGTCACTTGCTCCACTTGATCTCCATTGATAACCAAGGGTAGGCCTTATTTTCAGGAAAATAGTGTATATGTGTGTGTGTGTGTATATGTGTGTGTACATACACATACAAGCACACACATTCATCCATCCATATGTATTTGTACACATACACACAGACACACACACTTACAGTCAACTCCCATTTTCAATTCATTAATTGAAGATTCCATGCCACCTGGTTGCATATTAGTCATTTTTATCAAATTCTTAATTAATTTTAATGTTGAATCTTTTGTTTTCCCTCTTCCTACAGTTGTGTGTTGCATTTTTATTAATTGATACTGTTTATCTATTGCTACATTGGAAGTCATAGGCAACTCCAGATTCTATCAAAGCCAAAAATTTTTTTTAAAAAAAAGCCTGTTCCTGGCTGCCTCCAAGTTCTTCATTTCAGCAGGGATGGGAAATTTCTGCCAGATGTGAAAACTCAACCTGAGGCTATGCCCCTCTGGATTAGGGTAGCCCAACTGCTAATACCAATGAAACAATTTACATTTTGTTCAATAATTAGTCTATTTTTAAAGGCTGTTTAATTTAATCTCTGTCCTGTTCTGGCACTCAGGGAGATATTATGCCCAACCTCTGCTTGTTATCTCTAGATCAGATTAAAATGTCCTTCTCTACATGGTATTATTACCTAAATTTCAGTTGGTTCAGAATGCATTAACATGTGTCATTAACAGTGGTTAGTTGTGATATTGACATATTATATTTTTGTTGCGGGAATTTCATTACTTACTAGAAGGCATCCAGGTATAATTCAATATTGCTAACTAAAAAACCCAGTATGGTTCAGGATTCTGTCCTTTCAGGATCTCTATAGGGCCTATAAGACTCCTATTGTATTTCAATGATGCAGATACTATAAATTGCAAGTTTCCATACTTAAGTTTCTACATTGAATAAATTGGTCTGGCTCCCCATTCATATCATCTCAGGCCATTGAGATCAAACCATTGCCTTAGAGTGAGAAGACAAACCAGACAAACATTATTTGTAACACCTTGTTCAGTTCCCGAAAAGGCCATCAAGTTTAGCATTCTGAGCATTAACTGGGAAATTAATAAACAGGGTATAAAAGCAAGTGTTTGCCCCTTTCAACCCAGGGTTTATTGATTTGTAAAAGAGTCCATGTCAGCGTGTCTACCCCTACAGTCTGGATCAGTCATTTATGTACAAAATAAGAAACTTTAACATCTAATTTCTTTTAACTGACTATAAGGGGCAGGCAGTCCTTAGCGCAGTTTGCAAGATATAAGCCACCTGACACCTTAATTATCCTTTTAATGTTCTAGAAAAAAAGTCAAAGTAAATAGAATGTCTATATGTGTAAGTACTTCCTTCCTGAAAATGCACTATGTTTATCAATCTGTACAAATATTAGCTTATTTAAATATTTAGCATATATGTTTCTACTAACAGCAATATGCATCATAAAAAACATTATGTGGTTATTCAATAAGTTTAGGATTGTGATTCTGGAACACCATAGCTTTATTTTTGAGTGATGAATAACGTTTGTACTCATTACACATTAGAATTAACATCTATTTATAGGATACCAAATAATATACAGTACACAATTTGAAGAATGCCTTCAGAATATTTAGTAAGGAAATTCAGCTTCTTCTCAGATTTTCATGTTTCTGATTAAAACATTTGTGGTATAAAGGAATTTCTTTCATTAAGAAAAAGTCCAGGCATATTTGGCATATACATGGAGGGCAAGGTAAAAGGACGCAATTTTTCTTTTTCTTGTTCCTTTCTCCAATTAACAATTCATATCTTTTGGAAATGCCTCAATGCATCTTAGGACATTTTGACAGAAAGAGAGAGAGAGAGAAGAAAGGAAGGAATGTGAATGTGTTTATTAATTGGAATTGGATAACAATTTTCCATATGATAACATATAATTGTAGATAAATTTGTACATCTCTACATATATTTTATTTGAGTACATCCTTCAAAATTTCTTTTTGATATCAGTCCAGGGTAAGGATTGGGCTTTGGAAAAATTTAGTGGTAATCTTGTAAATATATTTTATGCTGTGCACAAACCCACAGAACTATTATGGTATATAGAGTTTGTAACATAACAGTGTCACCATATTCTAAAATAGTTTATTTTAAATCATATCAAATTTGTTTCCATGTTTACTCCCTAATTTTAAGCCATTTTATTTAATAATATTCAACATTTCTTTAGTCATCCTTCTTCACAAAATCCCATCTTTCTGAATTTCACAGCTAGTCATTTATCTGTATGCATGCATATTCCTATGATATTGCAAAAATAACTTTAAGACCACAAAATGACCACATTCAAATTATCCCATTTCATACACATGATGCAAACACCTAGTTCTCTGGAAAGGTCAGTAATGCTGGGCAAGGTAGAAGGAAATAACAGCAAAGGTAGATTTAATTACAACAATGATTGTTGCTCCATTGGAAGATCTGGTGTTCCAAGTTTAAGACAGATCATCCATAGATAATTTATCTGTGTGACTGCTAGGAGCTGACACTGACTTGTTGGCATATAATTTTTTTTAAAGGAGTTCTTTGAATCAACTTCTGGTGACTAAATTGACATGGCATTGTAGTTTTGATAACATGGTTTTTGTCATTGTATCCTTCCAAGACAATACCAAGAAAAAATACAATATCAATGCAAATCAATATATATCTAGCAAAAGAGATGCCATTTGTTTTGAGTATTTCACACAATAATTTCATGCACTTGTACCCAACTGATAAAAGAACATATATGCACAGATCCATTAAACAGCTGCTTTACCTGAATCATTATCCTTTCTATCCTTTTAGAAAGTATAATACCAATACATGAGAGCAATAGCAAAACCATGAAGTCATTATGTATGTATATGTACAGTATGCAGTATTACAGTATGTACCTAATATCCTTAAGGGCATAAAAGATCTCCTATCTAAAATCATAGACCAAGAGTCTTCACAAAATTCCTGAGCTAATATGACTGGAGGAGGAATTCTGGGAGTTGAAGTCCACAAGTCTTAAAGCTGTCAGGTTTGAAGACCCCTGTCATAGAGAGATGCTGCTGCTTTAATGCAGTGATTTGGTTCAACCATCATCAATACAACTATCAATATGGACTGGTTCAGTTTGGCTTGGCATTATCTTTGAAGCCAGCCATTATGGTTTCTCAACTAATGGTTATGTTTTTAGTTCTGTGTGAATGCAACTAGTGTCACTTGTTAAAAAACTAGAAATAAAAACAAACCATAACTAGCACAGCTAGTGAACGCAACTAGGATATGGCAACTTCTTGTGCCTTCTAGTAAGTAGAAGGAAAAAGGAGTAGAAGTGGATTCAATTCCCCCCTTCTCTTTCTTCCAAGTGAAACTGCTTGTCCATGATATTCAAGGTATTTAATTCTTCTTATACAAATTAGATCATGTGGTATTTTCTGAAGCATCATAAGCTTGTTATAAACAACAACCTCACATTCAAAATGATTTATTTTTCCATTCTATTCCTGCATAAGGTATTTTTCCCATCAAATAATTCTGATGTCATAATAATTCTCAGAACTGTGAATCAAAATAAAATAATAATTGCAATAATTATGGATGGTACAATCTCTCTGGACAAGGGGTAATCATGAGGTCATGCACTTTCACTGCAGACAGCTTCTCCTTTTGAGAAGATCACAGGAACCAAGAAATTTGTGGTAAACTTTGAGTCAAGTGTCTGTGGGTTGAGGAATTTTAATCAAACTCACAATCATAATGTAGTCTATATGGACATAAGATTCACAAAAGTCTCACTTTCTTAATCTCTACCAGATGTAATTACTTTATAGATAAAGATATATGTACTTTCTGAGTGGCAAGATTTAAAAAATCCACTTGGCCAGTCAACATTCTTTCTAGATTAAAGAAGCAGGAAAGAACAAAAGCATTTCAAGGATTTAAATTTTCAGCAAAAAAACAGTTAAAAAGAATTGGATGTAAAAAAAGGTTAAAATGGACAAAGGGGACAATAATTTTGAAGCATTAAAGCACTTGTTGAAAGTGCTTTTGAAAATATTTGAATTAAACAGACAGAACTAACTTTTGTAGGAATATTATTTGTTTAGCATTAAAGAATGTAGACAACTGTATGATTGTACAAAATACAGATAAATGATATAAGCCAGATCATGATGGTGACTGTAACTACAGAATGCTATTTGATATAAAAACATTAAGGGAACAAAAAGACAAAGCATAAAAACGGGGAAAACCCAGCCTTTTTTACTTTCCCTCTTGTAATCAAGACTCTATCAAAAGCATTTTTTAAAAAATTTGATGGATAATTTAAAGCTTGCTGCTGCATGGAGACATAAAAATGGCACTTCAAAAGGCATACTTATTTTTCTGAAAAAGTTTTTTTTAGAATAGTAATTTGGATTCTGAAGGGGTTTGACAATTAAGGTTCATAGAGATATTGCCAATGACCTTTCAGATTGTTTCTTAAATGGAAACTCAGATCTTTTAGATGGAGGGTAAATAATGGGGGAGTGTGACAAGAAATTTAGAACAGTTTTTTTAAAGTAATAAAATGGTAGAGATATAAGAATGATTTGGAATGCAAACAAAGTCTTCATGTTGCATAAATATAATTATGTTGTATTTATGCAACATAACAGCGAACTCAAAAAAAAAAGGCAAAAAAAACCACAAGCTGTTTTGGATGGGATAAATGAAAGACAAATTAAATAACTTTCCAAAGAATATAAAAACCTTTTCTGTCAGGGAATTGCATTGCCAGTGCCCAAAGGAAGTGAGAGTTATTGACAAAAATTGTAATTTTATATAAATATACTTTACAACTGTATACCACAGCAAACTAGGGAGTCAGGCAAACAGGAGCATTATGAGGTAAATCACAGAGTATACTGGGTGCACAGAAGAAAAAGACGGGGGGGGAGGAACTCTGCCTCCTACTCTACAACCATAGCAACCAATCACAGTGTAGATTGCCTCATGAAGGAGCCAACTGCTACGAATCAACTGTGTGTTCTGGCTCATTACAAATTACACCACTGCTCCAACTACTAAATTTAAGTATCTTATTATTTTCTCAACAAATTAAGTTTCTACATTGATAATTAAATGGAAATAAAAATGAATTCTGCATAATAAACAAATTGCAAATAAACCAAGGATGTGGTTTACATATAAATTTTGAGAAGAAAAAGAAAAGAAAATGACACTGAAAATACAAGAGAGAGATACTGAAATAACAGATACTATAGTTGCGCAAAAAGTATAATCAATGTTTCAAGAGTCTCTTTTATCGGTCTCTTTTATTGAAATCATCAAAAATAAATACCAACCACCCAAACACCTCATGGAACTAACAGAACACTGCTTAACCAACACATATTTCATATACAAAGGACAAAGATACAAACAAATTGAAGGAGCCCCTATGGGATCACCACTGTCACCTGTCATTGCAAACCTGTTCATGGAAGAATTCGAATCCAGAGCCCTGGCCAATGCCATCCACAAACCCAAACTATGGTTAAGATACATCGATGACACATTCGTGATTTGGCCCCATGGAAAAGAAAACCTAAACAATTTCCTAACACACCTAAACAGCACACACCCCAAAATCAAGTTCACCATGGAAACAGAAACAAACAAACAACTACCATTCCTAGATGTACTAATCTACAAAAAAAAAAAAACAGATGACACACTAGGACACACCGTATACCAGAAGAAAACACACACTAACCGCTACCTCAACGCCCAATCCCACCACCACCCAGCACAGATAAACTCCGTGGCTAAAACACTAATTACTAGAACCAAACGCCTGGCAGACAAGACACACATTAAGACTGAACTATGCACCCTGACTAAAGTACTGACAGCCAACGGCTTCCACAAAAGCAAAATCACTGGCTTGATCCACAAAAACACACTGAGACATAATAGAGACCCAGAAGATGAACAGACCTATGGAACAGCTGTCCTGCCCTACATAAGTGGTACTACAGACAAAATTAGTAAGATACTACACAGGCATCACATCAAGACTGCCTTCAAAACAGACAGAAAAATAGCAGCCATCCTTAGAAACCCCAAAGATAAAATTGACCTGGAAAACCAAGGCATATACGAAGTCCCCTGTGCATCATGCCCGGCCACATACATTGGACAGACCAATAGAAGAATAAGTACCCGCCTGAAGGAACACAAAAATGCAGTAAAAAAGCTGGAACACACTTCCTCACTAGTCCAACACATGGAAGCCACAGGTCATAGCATCAATTTCAATGGCACCAAAACCCTAGCCACTATAGAAAACCCCAGCCACAGAATCATCAGAGAAGCCATAGAGATTGAAAAAAGACCAGAAAGCATGAATAGAAGAGGTGATTCCACCAGACTGTCAATCATTTGGAAGCCTGCACTCACAAACAAAAAAATATCCACACCACAAGCCAGGCAAACACTTGGGCACAAACAGATCCCCCCTGATACCTCCAGCTCAAACACACCCCAACCAGGCACCCAGATGAAACCTAGCTTCCTAACTAATGATAGCCATCCATTTACCCGGAGCCAGGCTGCACTAAAGGCCTCCAATAAAGTAACACAATGTTGCCAGCCAATCAAGATACAAAAAGAGCCAAAAAACAGACAGAAGATATTAGAAACACCAATCAAGCAGAACACAGCAAACTCCAAGACCAATAAACACAGACCAAGACTCCCAACCAATCAGGATGAAGAAAAAACCATTCTGGCACAGCAATAGGCTGCCCCAAATTTAAATCTGAAACCACTGTAAAAGTCTGACTCACAGATGAACACTATACAGAAGCCTGATGATGGCAGATGAGATTCTGCCGAAACGTTGCTACAACTTTAAAAGCACAACTACAATGATGTGGGAAAATACCCGAACAAAGCTGAATGCCATATATATATATATTCTTAAGTTTTCGCGGGTACTTACATGTATGGTATTCAGCTTTGTTCGGGTATTTTTCCACGTCATTATAGTTGTGCTTTTAAAGTTGTAGCAACGTTTCGGCAGAATCTCATCTGCCATCATCAGGCTTCTCATCTGCCACCATCAGGCAGGACAGCTGTTCCATAGGTCTGTTCATCTTCTAGGTCTCCACAAACCTATGGAACAGCTGTCCTGCCCTACATAAGAGGCACTACAGACAAAATCAATAAGATACTACACAGGCATCACATCAAGACTGCCTTCAAAACAGACAGAAAAATAGCAGCCATCCTAAGAAACCCCAAAGATAAAATTGACCTGGAAAACCAAGGCATATATGAAGTTCCCTGTGCATCATGCCCTTCCACATACATTGGACAGACCAATAGAAGAATAAGTACCCACCTAGATGAACACAAAAATGCAGTAAAAAAGCTGGAACACACTTCCTCACTAGTCCGACACATGAAAGCCACAGGTCATAGCATCAACTTCAATGGCACCAAAACCCTAGCCATTATAGAAAACCCCAGCCACAGAATTATCAGAGAATTATCAGATTAACATTCTGATATTTTGAAATTGATTCATATTTATGACTGTTGCAGTGTCCCGGGATCATGTGATCCACTTTTGGGAACTTCTGACAAGCCAAGTCAGTGGAGAAGCCAGATTAACTTAATAACTGTGTTACTAACTTAACAACTGCAGTGATTCATTTAACAACTGTGACAAGAAAGCCACAAGAAAGTTAAGTGAGGCAAAACTCATTTAACAAATGTCTTATTTAACAACAGAACTTTTGGGCTCAATTAAGGTCATACATCAAAAACTACCTGTTTAAGTTTTTAGCATATTCTCCATTAGAAATTTTATGAAATTTGTGCTTTGACTCATTTTCAATAAGGTATGAGCATTTAATACATATGAGTAATAGTGATATCACATTGCATGTATTATCTCCAAAGACAACAGCTGCCTAAATGTACAAAATGACTTCATAGGAGAGACAAAATTTGAACTGTACCTCTGAGTATGATTAGTTCAATGATCAGTGATAAATCCAAGATTTAACTATACAATAGATTTCCCGAGATAATGGAATAAAAAAATATTAGCAGAAGATGAATCATCAAATGCTTCTTTAAGCCAAAAATGATTTGCTCAGTGAATACTAACTTTTTAAAGAAAGGAGCTATAATGTACCCACCTTCCTTTTCCTGACATATATTTCTTTGAAGGTCTTCCAAACATGGGAAGCTACTGCCATGATCCCTTACTTATATTGTAAAGTATCATCTAAGGAAAACCGTACCAGTCTTTTAAAAGAAATGTGTCATTCTTAGCTAAATTTAAGTTGAAACAAATGTAACATCAAACTATACACTGAATTATGTCTGCTTTGAGACCACTTTCAATAATGAAATAGCGAGCTAAAAACATTTAAATAAATCAGACAGTGGGTTAGGGTTAGAGTTAGGAAAGTAAAATATTCTTAAACTTTAATTGATATGTTTCATTATTAAAATGATGTACTTCATCATTGCAAAACTTTAGAAATAAGCAAAACAGCTCCAAATATATATATTTTTTAAAAAACAACAACAATTGTACTATATGAATTTAGTTTGGCTCATTAGTCGCTGGAAATTTTTTGCTGTTCTCGTAGTTGAAAATGGCCTTGGCCTGTAAAACTGGAGCTAACCTGGCTTTGGAACTCTTCTCAAAAATAGAAAATAAAATAGAAGCCAGTTCTTGGTGGTTAAAATAACCCCACATTTACTACTAATATGAGTCAAATGTCTTTACAGAAATGCCAGACATCTGGAAAGAAAAAATGTTAATGCTCTTCCCTTCAAGTTCTTTTATACTGGAGTAAAAATATCTGGCAAAGCTTTTGAGACTCAGTGGACCCATCCAGGCAAATGAATAGGCTTTCCTTCAATCTGAAGGTAGCAGAAAAGCACACTGATACAACTTTCTCTGCTCCTCTCCTCTAAACGAGGCTGGCAAATGGTTCTTCCTAACATCTTTTATGTGGGATACATTAAGAAAAACAGTTGGTGCTGCTGGTGAAAAAAAAAATCATCTGCCAATCTTTCTCAGTGTTGGGTACGGTGAGGGTTGGAGTTGGAGGCAAGTTTTGAACCTGTTCCCTGAGATTTTTTATCCCTCTTTTTTTTATTAGGACACACACATACCAACCAAGCAACCATCAATGGTGAGTCTAAGACAGGGGTGTCAATCTTGTGGCCCACAGACTGGATGCATGACGCAATGGCCACTCCCATACCCGGTTTAGCGAAGGGGGGAAAAGTTGTGATATGTCACGTGATGATAGTGTGATGATGTCAGTTTGCCACCCCTGGTCTAGGACAAGTCACCATGGCCAACTTGCCCTAGCCAACTCGTTGCATGATGATTCAACATGGGATAACTCAAGAGAAGAACAAGTCAATAGCAGTGGGCCTTGTCTTGCTTTAGGTTTGAACTTTTTCAAGTTAGAAGCAAGGATTGCCTGCTGCAATTCACTTGTCCTTCTCTTGAGTTATCTCATGTTGTATTGTCCCCACAGTGAGTTGGTTGTGGCAAGTTGGCCAGGATGAGTCGGCCATAGCAAGTTGTCCCATTCAACCCATCAATTCATGATTAGTAGATTATCTCTTTTGTTCCATCACTCACTTGCTTGCCTTTTTCTTTAGCTCATCCTCTCATTTTCTCTTCCTTGCTGATCCTCTTGCTTTCCCCATCACACTCTCTGTCATCCATTCTCATTCCCTGATCTGGTTCTTTCATACTGTCTCCCTTAGTCACTGTCTCCCCCCACCCCCACCCCCAGTCTCTTACACAGGTGTTCTCCTACATTCTGTCACTCACTCTATTGCTTCTCTCATTTTCTCTAGTTTCACTGGATGCTCCATTGCTCTCTATTGCTTATTGCCCAACTTATCCTCCCATCCTTTGATGCTCTGTTGCAGTGTTTCTCAACTTCAACAACTTAAAGATATGTGGACTTCAACTCCCAGAATTCCCTAGCCTACTTGCTGGCTGAAAAATTCTGGGAAGTGAAGTGCATGTACTGTATCTTAAAGTTGTTCAAGTTGAGAAACACTGGTCTATTGTTTTGTCCACTGGTAGCTCAACTCATGGCTTATCTTTCTCATTCTATCACCTTCTCATTCTCCACTTCCTGCCCTATTACTCCTTCATCAACTGGCTTTTATTGCTCACCCTAACTGCTAAAAGCTTCAGCCTCCTCTCTGGCTGGGTCACTCTTGCAGTGCCATTCCTGTGCCATGAAAGGAAGGATGTCACCCCCCCCCAACCTAATTTGTACCTGAGAAAGGACCAGCAGAACAAGGAAGCTGTCAATACTTAAGGAATCATCACCATGGTCCTTGCTAAATTGACACAAAACAAGCCTTTTGTTAGGAGGAGTATTTACAGCACACTCTCTCTCCCTCCCTCCCTCTCCCTCCCCCCCTTTCTCTGTGAAATAATTCAGACTCGGACTGCTGTGATTGAAGCTCCACATCACTTTTGCATTTTATGTGCAAGAAACAGAAAAATCACATGGCTGTAACTACCATCTTGACTTTTTTTGGCCCTGTGTGCCAAGCTACCCTAGTACTTTTTTCCTCTCAATATATTTAGGACGTAATCATTCTCCTTTTAAAAATATTTCTCTCTCTGAAAAGGCACTCATTATTGACAACAACTTTATTTATCAAAGAAATAAAAGATAATTCTTTTCTTTTCTTACAGGTCTTCCCTTCCCCACACGTAAGCAAAACAGAATTGTCCTGTGGGAAGATTGACTCTCAGAGAATTATGCCAAGGAAAAAGGTGTGTTTTTGTGTGTAGTGGAAAGGAAACCATTACCCTGCTAACAACACTTGTAGTACTTTTATTGCACTAGATTCATTCCACGATTACAACATTAAATGATCAAAATGAAAGGAGCCAGCAATTCTAATTATCTATGTTTCTTTCTCAACATAGATCCCCAAGGGAAAACCTTTCTAAATAACTAGAGCTTTCCAGATCTTCTGTCCTATCTTATGCTATGCTATAAATGACCTGGGGCATGACCCTTGATGTATGGGGTGTCAACTCTGTAAAATAGAGCAGGCAAAGAAACCAATGCTATATGGTCCGGGTGACTTTTATTGTAAGAGCTTTAATAATAGTCTTGCAAGTCTGAATGTGCTTTTCTTACTTTATCTTCATGTGAACTTGGGATGAGCTTGTCTGAAATGTTTTCTCCCATTATTTTCTTGGACTGGGCTCAACTTCCTCTTATCTGATCAGTGTCTTGTAGTAACTCTTTCTCCTATCCTTCAAGTCCATTCCCTATGTCTTCTAGAAAATGCCAACTGATCCTTGGTTTTCCTCCTCTGAAGAGTTGACATCCTGAACAGTACATAATTCATTCACATTCTGTTGGACAGCAGCCAACTAAACATGGCAATTCACCGCTTTTAATTATCTCTCAGAACAGTTGTAAAATTTACAAGGTGTAGCCAATATGCATTGATATACCGCAACTACTAGCTGGCTGTCCTTGGCCAGCTGTTTCTTTGCCTCTTTGTTATAAGCTAGATAGGATATCTCATGCCATTGACTTCTTGATTTGCCACCTAAAATTCACAACAATAGAGCATACCTTTTTTTTTTTTTATCTAGCTGAGAACCTTAGAGTGGCCATAGAGGCTATAATCCATGAAATGAGGATTGTAAATTAGATAAAAAAAATACAGGTAGTCCTTGGATCATTCATTCAGCAACCATTCAAAGTTACAGTGAGGCTGAACAAATGGTGTCCTCATAATTGCAGCTGCAGGGGTGGGATTCTATCAGTTCGGCCCAGTTCTATAGAACTGGTAGCTCAGAAGAGCAGTGTTGAGGTAATTCCCTGTTAGGAGAATGAGCGCATACAGGGAGACGTATTTGAGAGAAGTGTTTGAATAATACACACACAGTACACAGATACACTGTACAGAAAAAGTAGGTTTTTACTTCAAGAAAGGTTTAAGCAAAGTCCAAAATAAGCAATCCAAAGTCATTCACAGGTAAATCAGTCAGTTTTTCAATCCAGGGATAATCCAAATATCAAAGTCCAGTGTCAAAAAACAGTTCAGTAACAGACTTACATTAAATCCAGTAATATCAGTCAATTAGAAGAAATGGAGGAACGGCAATATTTTCCAACAGAAGGAAACAGAGATACTCACTCAGACACACTCTCTTCTGAGACTAAGACTAAAACAATCCAGGTTTCTGGCTCCATCTTATGGCCCTTTGAAAAACCACACCCAATTGCAGTTTTTGCAATCTCTTAAAGACATAGTACGAAAATGTTTATCCTGGTTTATATATTTCTAACCCAAATACCTGTTAGGTGACTTATGTTCCTAACAAGCAGCTGACAGCAAACCAGTTCACTGCAACGATCTTCTGGTTGTCTGTTTGGCCCACCTGCCTGCCCGGGCTCTAGCCTGACCTTTAGTCTCTACTTTTTTCCTCCTCAGCTGCTTTGCATGGCACAGCTGAGTACTGCTCATCAGCTGGAGCAGATGAATGCTTGATGGACCCAGTAATTTGTAAGTAGTGCGCATGTGTGCATTTGGCACGCATGTGCGCAAAGGGAACCAGTTGTATGCTGGTAGGATCCCACTCCTATGTAGCTGTCACAATGTCCCCTGGTCATGTGATCTCAGTCTCCAATGTTCCCTGCCAGGTTCCTACAAGTGAAGTCAATAAAGAAGCCAGTTGGAAGTCAAAAGTTGGCATCATATGAGAGCCTTACTTAAGCAACTGAGTGATCCTCGCTTAATAAGGTAACCATGACTGCAAGAATTGCTGTGGTTAACTGACACAGTCATGGTTTTATGATAGCATCCCTTAGCAATGGCAATTCTGGTCCCAATTGCTGTTGTCCTCTAAGAGGTACATGTAAATCTTATAGCTTTTTAATTTTAATTTGAGCTTAATTAAAATTAAATATTAATATAAGTACTTTCAAGAGACAGGTATTAAACGATTTCTCTTTAGAATTTGGGAATAGCTTTTGAATATCTTGAGAACTATATTTAAAGGTTTTGGGTTGAGGGCACATCTGGCTTTTTCTTGTTGGCTTCCCTACCAGATTACAGACACATTGTCTAATGTGTGCAAATCACCTCGTGGGATAAAATGTAATGCTCGTATTATCTGTAAACCAACAGGATAATTTGTCAGATTAATCTAGACAGGTTGTGAAGGAAAGTCTAAACTCAGATGAAAAATCTCTTGATCTAGAAAGTGCTAAATTCTGTGTTCCTCAAGTACCCATCCCCAAACTAAGCAGGTCAACATGTGCACCTGTATTCATTTAATATCTCTCTGCTTTAAGACTGAAGAGTTCCTAATGGCAACCTTATGAAGAGCCTGGGAAATGATGAAATTATCCTTACAATATTTAATTTGGAAGAAAGATGGGATAGAGATCTATCCCAACCATGATGTCAAAATGGAACCATCATTTAATCATCCATATATTTCTCTAATTATCCATATATTTATTTGTCCATCCATTAATTCAATGCATGTAGATTATTAATTCACAAATTATGATTCTGTGTGACTAACACATGATTAAAAACAGCAACAAAATAACCAATGAATATAAAACAAAGCAAGGGACATTGCTGAATGGAAGACCGTAGCACGGACAGGAAGTAGGATAATCATCACATTAAAGATAAGGTATCTCCAAATTGACCTTATTAGTTTCTGATCCATGGAATTGCCCATAACATTTTCTCGGCAATAGTACAGAAGTGATTTACTGCTGGCTTCTTCTAGAGTCTTTTTTATCAATTTCCAAGTCTGACCTATTGTCCCAGCTTCTCCTTGTAATTTGCTATCCAGTTGTGCTTCTTTCTTGCAAAATAATGTTGCAGCCATTCTCATTTATGTGCTATAGGAGTCCTCAGTGTAGTTATTTGCAGACAGGAGAAACCTTGAACATAGGTAAACGGCAGTCCTACATGTCCCTAAGTCTTCTGATTTCTCAATGAGCGCACATCAGTTGACATTGATGTTAAGATTTCTTTGAAAGACTTTTGGCCCTTTCGTTACTCAATACTTATTCTTATTATGTTCTTACATTATTTATCCAGTTATATACCATCTTTTGTATAAGAGCCCAAGGACCCCTACATCCTTCACCCATTTTTCCCCCACAACAACCCTATATGAATTGGATTGAGGGACTGTGATTGGTCCATGAACCTCCATAGCTTAAAGTGGATTAGGACTTAACACCTTAACTACTGCATCACTCTGTCTTTTTGGAGTCCTTTATTTCATTTTGCATTTTCAGTGGTGACCTTCAGATCATTGTGCTTTTATTGTCACTCTTGGCTTATCTCGGTGTTTAAACTGTGATCTAACTTGATTAAATTTACTTCTGCTTTAAAGCCTCCTCGAAACATCCCTTATGTGCATTTAGATAGGATAAAGATTCCAAGAAGAGTAAAAGTTGTAGAAATAAAACTCCCTGGTATTGAAAATGGCATTTGCTCTGCATAAATTGTGTGGGTTTAAATATTAATCTCCATAGGATTTTCTCACCCATTAGTCTCTCCAACAACTAAGTGCGCACAGCATCAGTATTAGCATGAAATAGTTCTAGAGTTGCACAATACAATGCTCACTCCCTGAGTGAGAGAACAAACAACTATTAAGCATAAAAGCTGTCAGTTCCATTAAGCAAAAGAAAAAGAGAGGGATGAAAGAAATGCTAGTTTCCTTTGGCTGGAGGTTTTGTTTTGTTTGTTCAGCACATCTGGGAATTGTAAGGGACGAGGAGGATAGGATCTTGCCCCTCTTCCACTGATCTGGTTGCAAACAGGCTCCATGCTAAGACTTGTCCTCTTCCACAAACCACATCATGAAACAGGCTTAGGCAATCACGCATGTGTATCTTCTCATGATGCAAGATATATAGCTGATGCATATCAGCCAGCAACCAGGTTGGAGGCTACAGTGAGGTGATAATTGAATTATGGCGGTTGATGAAGGTATAAAGGAGGAATTCACCAAACAAGTTGGTTCATATGATAGCAAATAATTTCATAAACATGTAAATGCCACTGCACACTGTAGATATATATCTTTATCCTGAATATCATTATGAAGATCTTTTTTTAATTGGTGACTCTATTTTTTTTTCATTCTGTCTAGTTGATAAGCTTGGATTTGATTTTTCTTATTTGCATTTGGATGACAATGTAACTGGGAGCAAAAGCAATTTGGTGTCCTCCAGGAAAGTTAGATTATTGCTCCAACAAACTTTTGTCATTGTCCATGAGGGCAGATGTAGATGGGCAAGCGTAAAAAACATTAAAAGCCCTATGGGAGCAGATGTCCGTCTACCAGGGGTGTCAAACTGGTGGCCCGGATGCATTATGCGCAAACCGCGCCCAATCCTGCTGCACAAAGGCAAAAAACGTCACGATACATTATGTGACATCACACAACTCAATCGAGTTTGACCTGTGATATAGACCAATGTTATGTGTTATACAGGAGAAACAGAAGCTTTCAGAAAACGCACCAGGCTGGATGGGGAGGAGACAGTGCTCTTTCACTGTTGCTTTCAGACACAGAAACTGTCATCAAGAACTGTATCTCCAAACGGTTTGTTCCTCAATGCATTTGTCTGGTCTTAATGGGTGACCATCCCCCCAGTTCTAGCAGCAAATTTCACAGTTGAATTACATAACCTGCAAAGAAGCACTTTCTTTGAGAATGTTAAGGAATTGCTCTGAATTCTAACATGGTGAGAAATGGAGAAATGTATTCTTATCACTATTTTCCAACCTAGGCATGCTTTTAAATAAGTCTGTCATATTTTCTACTTTTGCTCTTACGTCAAGTCTTGGGAGTTGCTCCAGACTGTGGTCATGTGGTTGCCCTTCTTTGCACCATTTCCAGCTCTGTAATGCAGAATTGTGCAAGGTGTCCAACAGGACAGCTGACCACTGACCTACATAGGATAGTATTAAATGTGCTATTTTAATTACTTTACTATTGGTTTCAAGCACTATGTTTCTTTGTTTATTTTGTAGTAATCACACATAGTTTCAGTGAACTATGTCCAATTTCAAGGTCTCTTTCCTAATAAGTCACTGCCAGCTCAGATTCTGTTAATATACAGTGTGTGAAATTTTGAATTGGTAATTCTTACATGGATGAGTAAGGGGAAAATGAGAGTCAGTTTGGTGTAATGGAAAAAGGCATCAGACTAGAAACTGGAAAACTATGAATTCTAGTCCCACTTGGTCATGAAACTAACTGGATGACTTGGGCCAGTCACATTTTCTTAGTTCTAGGAAGAAAGCAATAACAGATACTTTTGAAAAACCTTACCAATCTACAGGGACTAGTCTACAGCGTCTGTAAAAATAGGACATGACTGAACTGAAGAAATACAAAAGAAACAAAATGAAGCTGCAGAATCCACCAATCAATAATTCCCCACCCACCCCTTTTAAGGATGAAAATTAAAAATTAACTAGGAAAAAAATATCAGATGGCTGTGCCCTTTTGAATTAATTAATCATCCTTTTTGTGGCTACAGAGTACAGATAAAAATTAAAATCTGGTGGCTAACCATTCCCATTTTGCCTGCAGTTCTAGCCTGGATTGCACCATTTTCGCTCGTTCCAAACCCTACCCAAAGCAAAGTGCATGAGTACTACTTAATGGAAGGTGCATAACTGAGCTGTCCCCCCCGTCCCCCCCCCCCCGAGTGTGTGTGTTTGAGGCTGGGTTTGAATCGTATTAAATCATTTCATTGGGAAGGCAAATGCTAGTCAGTTTGATGATGCCACTAAAACCACAGATCCCTTCCAGCATATGGAATAATCACAGAATGCTTCCTCAAATAATTTTTAGTCCTCTGCATCTCTTACATCAAAGCTATTAATGATAGAAAAATGCAGTTCACAGCACTGACTCTACAGCTGCTTTTAATGTGGTTGCACTGTTTGTATCCTAAAATGCCTATAATTGACATCAGGTTTATCAGACATGGGAAACATCAAGCTGAGATTTGAGTCCTGATTTTTGTTCTTGAGAGTAGGAATAATTACATTTTCTTGAAGTAAAATTCAGAGCGAATTCAAAGGGTTCCTATTTTGGAAAATAATAATTTCTTGCAATCGCTTTCTCTCCGAACTCTGTATTCTGCAAGGGGAGAAAAAAAACCACAGGTCAGGCAAAGGACAATTCTTGTTTACTGTAATGATGATCATATGACTGAGGGACACTGAAAGGACATAAATGGGCTATAAAGTTATTTTTTTCAGCATTGTCATAACTTTAGCTGGTTGTTGAATGAATGGTTGGAAAGTGACGACTACCTGTGAGTCAATAGGCCTGAATCCCAATTACTTGTCTTGAAATTATATATGTGAATTTAAATTAGATACATTGTTCATTGCTGCTATTGTACTTGTGCAGACTTTTAGTAATACCCTTTTCTCAGAGTTTGAAAGGTGGATCTTTGATTAACACAATCCAGATTTAATTTTAACGTTTATAGTACTTCAAAGTAATAAGGAAGTAAGATGTCCAACTTTATTTCCAGCAGAATCTTTGACAAAAATATTTTATAAAGAACATACCTAAGGTTTGGCAAGATAAGAGCTACAGATTAGTTCACATCTCAAGGGTGATTATTACACTCTACAGTTTGGGGACATTTAGTATGAATTATTTAAGGGAATAGCTGCCCTTGAAACCTCAGATGAAAAGTCATGTTGTTGCATTTCACCAGAATCTGTTAATCTATCCTTGAAATAGAATGGTTTTATCTACATGGTCATGGCCTTTAAAAGAAACATATTTAGATTATTTCTCTATGTAGAGCATTGAAGGCATGGCCTCTTTATGTATCCTTTGTACTATGGTATACTGTAAATATACTTATCTGAACAATGAATAATGTAGATTATAATGATTCTGATAATATATTTTACTGGATTATTTTATATATTTCCACTCAAAGATGTGTTTGGTCTGTTCAGCATCTATAAATGCAAGCTAACTCCTGCCTTTATTTACAATGGAAATAAAAATCCAGAAGTGTACAGTAACGTCAATCCACCTCAGGACTTTTTTAAAAAAAATATTTTGATCTTCCTGATGCCATCTATTATGGCTTCATTTGACATAAGCAATGACTAACAATGGAATGTCTTTACAATCTTTTCAGCTATACCTAATGGAATGCAAGAAGCCACAAAAGGCAATTAGATGCAGCAATATTGGCTATAACCTGCATTTACACCCAAGTCAACTGGAAGTATGAAGTCATCCAGTCACTTCAAAGATTTCCTTTTCTAGAAAATGAAGGGGAGATTAATGGCCATCCCTTTCAGTGGTTTGTGCCACAGGGCATCTCGCTCTGGTTTCAAATCCAGGCAATCTTAAAAGAGCTGCTATAAAAACAGTATGATATTAAATGACATTTTTGACAGTGACAAAGAATGTACTTGACGACATAAGTTTTGAACCAGGAAAGAAAAGACAACAGGTTTTCTTGCAAGATGCTCCATGAGAAGACTGTGGGTTCTAGTGTAGTTTAGGCATGAAAACCAACTGGGTGGTTTGGAGCTAGTCACCTAGAAATAAGAACAGCAAATGCCACCTAATAACCAGGGAACATGCAAAGAGGCAGTTCAGCACAAGCATAATTTCATGAATTTTAGTAAGAGATCACAGCAGAGATGAATTGCCTCTCTTAAGTTGATATGTTGAAGCCTTTGAGAAAATAATGACCAATAACAAAAAATAAAATTACAATGTATTTTTTAAATTTTAATTTCATTGCCACATCAGCTGTATTATATAAGAGAACATAGTAGTATTATTCTCTGGAGAGACAATAAAATCAATCATTGCTGGTATTTCATATTGATTTCTGTGTCTTCTTCAGTCACTTATTTTTCCAATTCAAATCTCAGGTTTATTTGGAAGAAAGTAAAGGAAAGATTTCCTTGAAACATCATATGTTTTACTCAGAAACTGAAATAAATAAGTTCTTTTGGCTATAGTGTTACTGAATGCAAGTTTTCTTTTCCCATCAATGTATTGTATGTACAGACTGGTTAATAGCAAATTAAGTTATTTTTACATTAGCAAAATATGAATGCCGTGGACAGGATTTAAAGATCACAAACTGTTGGTGTGTCTAGGAGGCTTTTCAGGTTGTGTTGTGATGGCTGTCATGCCATTCATTTGCACTGCAGACAATTTCACACTGCAGCCTTAACTTCTTTCCCATGCTGTCTCCAGCCACTTCTTAGGCCAATTTAAAAAACTTCCATTGTAAGACCTGATTGGTCATTTTTCTACTTTGTAGCAAGGAAGACCAGTTATGAGGACTCCTTGTTTGATAGCACTGATAATCAGGGGTGGGATTCAAATTTTTTAACAACCGGTTCTGTGGGCATGGTTTAGGTGGTGGGCATGGCTTGGTGGTCATGTGACTGGATGGACGTGGCTTGGTGGTCATGTTATTGGCTGGGCACGGCCAACACAATATCACTCACAAAGAGGCACGCATCTCCTCACCTGGCCTCTCATGACTGTGGGGATGCTGCAACAGTCATAAGTGTGAAAAATGGTCATAAGCCACCTTTTTCAGTGCCATTGTAACTTTGAATGGTCACTCCACACAAGCAAAGTACCAGCAAAGGAGTGGGAAAAAACTCCAGAGACGTTCCTGAGACAGGAAGTCTAATCCTGCCAAGAATGTAATAAGGGTTAACAGAGAGGCAGTTTCTGTAAGCAACACCAGAATGTTTCCTTCCTGCCTTCCTTACAGGATTAGGCCAGTAATTTCTTCTAACAACTGATTCTCCAAACTGCTTAGAATGTTAACAACCAATTCTAGCGAATAGGTGCGAACCTGTAGAATCCCACCCCTGCTGATAATGTTACTTGGTCTGGTAATGAAATGTCTGCAAAAAACCAACCAAGCTCAGAGAGCACCAAGGACCCCTCTTTTCAATCCTCAGCTACAAATATTCTTCTTTATAACAACAAATATTTCAGATTTTTTTAAAAAAGTTTTTATAAAAAATAAAGACAATTCTATAGACTGGAATTGAAAAAGCAAGGAGACCACCTTTTACTCATATTGATTAGGAACAGAAAGGTTGCCACAGGTTGATGTAATGGTTCTGTTTCTAGGATTGAGGATGGTTCATTGATTTAATGGGCCATCATTGGGTCAACCACAGGATTATTCAGAAACAAAGCAAAATGTCAACCATTAGGAAACAGACAGCCGAACAAAATGGCTTCACAGGGCAGCAGCAAACAATCACTGAAGGGGAGGGGGCGTGGCAGGCTCTGCAGCCAATCAGAGATAAGGATGGTATAAAATAGAATGAGACTCTGCTCTGAAGAGAGAGGGAGGGAGGGAGAGAGAGAGAGAGAGAGAGAGATACAAAGGATATTTATTCAGGAAGAATCAGAGGAGGCAAAATTTCCATCTGCCTTTCTCCCACTCCTTTATATAACATCCTATGATCCCTCCCCTGAGCATCAATAATAATAAGCAAAGCTAAAATAATATGGATACTCAGAAAGAAATATAATCTGGACAACCTTTGTTCAATAATACTTTTTAAAAGATCAAGGCTAGTTTAATACAAAATAGTAATACATTATGATGATTGTCAATGACATATCCCGGAAGAGGAATAATTGTGGATCTGCAATGTTCTTATAAGTTCTGACAATTTTCTTATTTTTGTTATATACTTCCAGACAATATTCAAAAGAAATCCCTGATACTTAATGAACCTTTCCATAATCTCTTCCCACTGATTATGCTCCCAAAATTTATGTAGCCAGTTTGGTCTAGTGGTTAAGGCAGCAAGCTAGGACCTGGAAGACTGTGAGTTCTAGTCCCATCTAGTTTAGTATGAAAGATGGCTGGGTGACTTTGGACCAGTCACTTTCTCTCAAACCAACCTACCCCACAGGGTTCTCGATACGCAGGTTGTTGTTATGGGGAAAATAAAAGGAGGAAAGAATATTAGATATGTTCAACTGACTAAGAATAGATGGTGAGAAGGCTAATGTTAAACAAGCCCTAGGGTTCATGGACCTTTAGACATTTACTGTAGAACTAGCCATCCTTGGCATTCCCAGAAAGCTAAGCAGGGACAGAACGGTTAGTACAGGTGAGAGACCACTGGAATCCCAATCCTGTAGACTAGAGAGACCAATGGGTGTCTTGGTGTCAGTTATGCTCCCATAGCCCACAACCTGAGCCAGTCAGAGCCAGTTTGGTCTAGTGGCTAAGACACCAGGCTAGAAATCAAGACACCATGAGTTCAACTTCTGCCTTAGCTGTGAAAGCTGTCTGGATGGCCTTGGACCAGTCACTTCTCTCTCAGCCCAACTCACCTAAGAGGGTTGTTATTGTTGTGGGGAAAATAGGAAGAAGGTGCACTGGATATTTTTACTGCCTTAGTTGTATAACTCAAATAAATAAAACGTAGCAAATAAATAAAACCTAAATATAAAGCTTATTGTGGCAAAAATTAGGTCTTGAAGTGCACTTGAATATAAGCTCATAATTAAATGTTTTAAAAACTTTGGACTTCAAAGAGTACTGATGTTTTGAACTTTGGTGTTAGAGAAGACCATTGTAGTCCACAGAGTACACTGTGGAAAGACAGGAAAATACACAACCAACTCAGAGTTCTCACCAGTAGCACAAACGAACAGACTCAAATTATCCTTTGAACACATTATGTGAAGACTTACCCTCTGGAAAAGGCTCTGACGCAGTGGTGGGATTAAATTTTTTTACTACCGGTTCTGTGGGTGTAGCTTGGTGGGCATGGCAGGGGAAGGATCCTGTAAAATCTCCATTCCTTCCCCACTCCAGGGGAAGGATACTGTAAAATTCCCATTCCCTCCCCACCCCACTAACCTGCTTTCCAGCTCCCTTCTCCTGTACAAGGCAACAAAAGAAGACTCAGCAGATCAGCTGGGACTCGGGAGGCAGATGGGGACAGGGACAGTCAGAGGTGGTATTCCAAACTACTCAAAATTTCCACTACTGGTTCTCCAGAACTGATCAGAACCTGCTCCAATGCTGAGAAAGGTGGAAGAAAAGAGGAGGATAGATTCAGTTGGTAATGAATTCACTGTTGAAAGACCTGAAACATCGAGTTAGGGATGATTGTCACAGAGAACATCTATCTATATGGTCGCTAGGAGTTGACACTGACTTGATGACACATAATTGATCAAAGTAAAACTAAAAGGGGAAGAAGAATGAAACAGCAAATGACATCAGTTTGTAATGTTTCCCTACAAAGATCCATGAGGTTTGCTTGGCAGCAATACAGAAGTGGTTTTTGCAATCTTCCTCTAAGATGGTTTTTAATTTCCCACTCAGCTAATCCCCCATCCAAGTCCTAATCAAACCAAGATTCTGTTTAGCTTCCCAATCTAGATAAGATCGGCAAGATGCTGTCATCTATTGAAACAGAAATTTATTGTGTTTATTGACAGAAATAATCCAAGTAAATAGACCCCACCCCACCCCAAGTGGGTCTCCCCATCATTGAATCCTTTGAATTGCTGGAATTAAAAAAAAGCCAACATAGTTCTAGATTGCATTAACAGAGGAATAGAATCAAGATTATGTGAAGTGTTAATACCACTTGATAATGCCCTTGTAAGACCAGACTTGGAATATTTCATCCAGTTTTTGCCAGTGAGTCGGCCATAGCAAGTTGTCTCCTTGAGATATATTTATACATATAATATCTTTTCTTTAGCTCATCCTCTCACTTTCTCTTCCTTGCTGATCCTCTTGCTTTCCCCATCACTCTCTGTCATCCATTCTCATTCCCTGATCTGGTTCTTTCATACTGTCTCCCTTAGTCACTGTCTCCCCCACCCCCACCCCCAGTCTCTTACACAGGTGTTCTCCTACATTCTGTCACTCACTCTATTGCTTCTCTCATTTTCTCTAGTTTCACTGGATGCTCCATTGCTCTCTATTGCTTATTGCCCAACTTATCCTCCCATCCTTTGATGCTCTGTTGCAGTGTTTTTCAACTTCAACAACTTAAAAGATATGTGATTCAACTCCCAGAATTCCCTAGCCTACTTGCTGGCTGAAAAATTCTGGGAAGTGAAGTGCATGTACTGTATCTTAAAGTTGTTCAAGTTGAGAAACACTGGCTCTATTGTTTTGTCCACTGGTAGCTCAACTCATGGCTTATCTTTCTCATTCTATCACCTTCTCATTCTCCACTTCCTGCCCTATTACTCCTTCATCAACTGGCTTTTATTGCTCACCCTAACTGCTAAAAGCTTCAGCCTCCTCTCTGGCTGGGTCACTCTTTGCAGTGCCATTCCTGTGCCATGAAAGGAAGGATGTCACCCCCCAACCTAATTTGTACCTGAGAAAGGACCAGCAGAACAAGGAAGCTGTCAATACTTAAGGAATCATCACCATGGTCCTTGCTAAATTGACACAAAACAAGCCTTTGTTAGAGGAGTATTTACAGCACACTCTCTCTCCCCTCCCTCCCCCCTCCCCTTTCTCTGTGAAATAATTCAGACTCGGACTGCTGTGATTGAAGCTCCACATCACTTTGCATTTTATGTGCAAGAAACAGAAAATCACATGGCTGTAACTACCATCTTGACTTTTTTGGCCCTGTGTGCCAAGCTACCCTAGTACTTTTTTCCTCTCAATATATTTAGGACGTAATCATTCTCCTTTTAAAAATATTTCTCTCTCTGAAAGGCACTCATTATTGACAACAACTTTATTTATCAAAGAAATAAAAGATAATTCTTTTTTTCTTACAGGTCTTCCCTTCCCACACGTAAGCAAAACAGAATTGTCCTGTGGGAAGATTGACTCTCAGAGAATTATGCCAAGGAAAAAGGTGTGTTTTTGTGTGTAGTGAAAGGAAACCATTACCCTGCTAACAACACTTGTAGTACTTTTATTGCACTAGATTCATTCCACGATTACAACATTAAATGATCAAAATGAAAGGAGCCAGCAATTTAATTATCTACGTTTTTTCTCAACATAGATCCCCAAGGGAAAACCTTTCTAAATAACTAGAGCTTTCCAGATCTTCTGTCCTATCTTATGCTATGCTATAAATGACCTGGGGCATGACCCTTGATGTATGGGGTGTCAACTCTGTAAAATAGAGCAGGCAAAGAAACCAATGCTATATGGTCTGGGTGACTTTTATTGTAAGAGCTTTAATAATAGTCTTGCAAGTCTGAATGTGCTTTTCTTACTTTATCTTCATGTGAACTTGGGATGAGCTTGTCTGAAATGTTTTCTCCCATTATTTTCTTGGACTGGGCTCAACTTCCTCTTATCTGATCAGTGTCTTGTAGTAACTCTTTCTCCTATCCTTCAAGTCCATTCCTATGTCTTCTAGAAAATGCCAACTGATCCTTGGTTTTCCTCCTCTGAAGAGTTGACATCCTGAACAGTACATAATTCATTCACATTCTGTTGGACAGCAGCCAACTAAACATGGCACCACCGCTTTTAATTATCTCTCAGAACAGTTGTAAAATTTACAAGGTGTAGCCAATATGCATTGATATACCGCAACTACTAGCTGGCTGTCCTTGGCCAGATGTTTCTTTGCCTCTTTGTTATAAGCTAGATAGGATATCTCATGCCATTGACTTCTTGATTTGCCACCTAAAATTCACAACAATAGAGCATACCTTTTTTTTTTTTTTTTATCTAGCTGAGAACCTTAGAGTGGCCATAGAGGCTATAATCCATGAAATGAGGATTGTAAATTAGATAAAAAATACAGGTAGTCCTTGATCATTCATTCAGCAACCATTCAAAGTTACAGTGAGGCTGAACAAATGGTGTCCTCATAATTGCAGCTGCAGGGTGGGATTCTATCAGTTCGGCCCAGTTCTATAGAACTGGTAGCTCAGAAGAGCAGTGTTGAGGTAATTCCCTGTTAGGAGAATGAGCGCATACAGGAGACGTATTTGAGAGAAGTGTTTGAATAATACACACACAGTACACAGATACACTGTACAGAAAAAGTAGGTTTTTACTCAAGAAAGGTTTAAAAGTCCAAAATAAGCAATCCAAAGTCATTCACAGGTAAATCAGTCAGTTTTTCAATCCAGGGATAATCCAAATATCAAAGTCCAGTGTCAAAAACAGTTCAGTAACAGACTTACATTAAATCCAGTAATATCAGTCAATTAGAAGAAATGGAGGAAGGGCAATATTTTCCAACAGAAGGAAACAGAGATACTCACTCAGACACACTCTCTTCTGAGACTAAGACTAAAACAATCCAGGTTTCTGGCTCCATCTTATGGCCCTTTGAAAAACCACACCCAATTGCAGTTTTTGCAATCTCTTAAAGACATAGTACCTAAAATGTTTATCCTGGTTTATATATTTCTAACCCAAATACCTGTTAGGTGACTTATGTTCCTAACAAGCAGCTGACAGCAAACCAGTTCACTGCAACGATCTTCTGGTTGTCTGTTTGGCCCACCTGCCTGCCCGGCTCTAGCCTGACCTTTAGTCTCTACTTTTTCCTCCTCAGCTGCTTTGCATGGCACAGTGAGTACTGCTCATCAGCTGGAGCAGATGAATGCTTGATGGACCCAGTAATTTGTAAGTAGTGCGCATGTGTGCATTTGGCACGCATGTGCGCAAAGGGAACCAGTTGTATGCTGGTAGGATCCCACTCCTATGTAGCTGTCACAATGTCCCCTGGTCATGTGATCTCAGTCTCCAATGTTCCCTGCCAGGTTCCTACAAGTGAAGTCAATAAAGAAGCCAGTTGGAAGTCAAAAGTTGGCATCATATGAGAGCCTTACTTAAGCAACTGAGTGATCCTCACTTAATAAGGTAACCATGACTGCAAGAATTGCTGTGGTTAACTGACACAGTCATGGTTTTATGATAGCATCCCTTAGCAATGGCAATTCTGGTCCCAATTGCTGTTGTCCTCTAAGAGGTACATGTAAATCTTATAGCTTTTTAATTTTAATTTGAGCTTAATTAAAATTAAATATTAATATAAGTACTTTCAAGAGACAGGTATTAAACGATTTCTCTTAGAATTTGGGAATAGCTTTTGAATATCTTGAGAACTATATTTAAAGGTTTTGGGTTGAGGGCACATCTGGCTTTTTCTTGTTGGCTTCCTACCAGATTACAGACACATTGTCTAATGTGTGCAAATCACCCTCGTGGATAAAATGTAATGCTCGTATTATCTGTAAACCAACAGGATAATTTGTCAGATTAATCTAGACAGGTTGTGAAGGAAAGTCTAAACTCAGATGAAAAATCTCTTGATCTAGAAAGTGCTAAATTCTGTGTTCCTCAAGTACCCATCCCCAAACTAAGCAGGTCAACATGTGCACCTGTATTCATTTAATATCTCTGCTTTAAGACTGAAGAGTTCCTAATGGCAACCTTATGAAGAGCCTGGGAAATGATGAAATTATCCTTACAATATTTAATTTGAAGAAAAGATGGGATAGAGATCTATCCTGAACCATGATGTCAAAATGGAACCATCATTTAATCATCCATATATTTCTCTAATTATCCATATATTTATTTGTCCATCCATTAATTCAATGCATGTAGATTATTAATTCACAAATTATGATTCTGTGTGACTAACACATGATTAAAAACAGCAACAAAATAACCAATGAATATAAAACAAAGCAAGGACATTGTTGAATGGAAGACCGTAGCACGGACAGGAAGTAGGATAATCATCACATTAAAGATAAGGTATCTCCAAATTGACCTTATTAGTTTCTGATCCATGGAATTGCCCATAACATTTTCTCGGCAATAGTACAGAAGTGATTTACTGCTGGCTTCTTCTAGAGTCTTTTTTATCAATTTCCAAGTCTGACCTATTGTCCCAGCTTCTCCTTGTAATTTGCTATCCAGTTGTGCTTCTTTCTTGCAAAATAATGTTGCAGCCATTCTCATTTATGTGCTATAGGAGTCCTCAGTGTAGTTATTTGCAGACAGGAGAAACCTTGAACATAGGTAAACGGCAGTCCTACATGTCCCTAAGTCTTCTGATTTCTCAATGAGCGCACATCAGTTGACATTGATGTTAAGATTTCTTTGAAAGACTTTTGGCCCTTTCGTTACTCAATACTTATTCTTATTATGTTCTTACATTATTTATCCAGTTATATACCATCTTTTGTATAAGAGCCCAAGGACCCCTACATCCTTCACCCATTTTTCCCCCACAACAACCCTATATGAATTGGATTGAGGGACTGTGATTGGTCCATTAACCTCCATAGCTTAAAGTGGATTAGACTTAACACCTTAACTACTGCATCACTCTGTCTTTTTGGAGTCCTTTATTTCATTTTGCATTTTCAGTGGTGACCTTCAGATCATTGTGCTTTATTGTCACTCTTGGCTTATCTCGGTGTTTAAACTGTGATCTAACTTGATTAAATTTACTTCTGCTTTAAAGCCTCCTCGAAACATCCCTTATGTGCATTTAGATAGGATAAAGATTCCAAGAAGAGTAAAAGTTGTAGAAATAAAAACTCCCTGGTATTGAAAATGGCATTTGCTCTGCATAAATTGTGTGGGTTTAAATATTAATCTCCATAAGATTTTCTCACCCATTAGTCTCTCCAACAACTAAGTGCTGGCATCAGTATTAGCATGAAATAGTTCTAGAGTTGCACAATACAATGCTCACTCCTGAGTGAGAGAACAAACAACTATTAAGCATAAAAGCTGTCAGTTCCATTAAGCAAAAGAAAAAGAGAGGGATGAAAGAAATGCTAGTTTCCTTGGCTGGAGGTTTTGTTTTGTTTGTTCAGCACATCTGGGAATTGTAAGGGACGAGGAGGATAGGATCTTGCCCCTCTTCCACTGATCTGGTTGCAAACAGGCTCCATGCTAAGACTTGTCCTCTTCCACAAACCACATCATGAAACAGGCTTAGGCAATCACGCATGTGTATCTTCTCATGATGCAAGATATATAGCTGATGCATATCAGCCAGCAACCAGGTTGGAGGCTACAGTGAGGTGATAATTGAATTATGGCGGTTGATGAAGGTATAAAGGAGGAATTCACCAAACAAGTTGGTTCATATGATAGCAAATAATTTCATAAACATGTAAATGCCACTGCACACTGTAGATATATATCTTTATCCTGAATATCATTATGAAGATCTTTTTTTAATTGGTGACTCTATTTTTTTTTTCATTCTGTCTAGTTGATAAGCTTGGATTTGATTTTTCTCATTTGCATTTGGATGACAATGTAACTGGGAGCAAAAGCAATTTGGTGTCCTCCAGGAAAGTTAGATTATTGCTCCAACAAACTTTGTCATTGTCCATGAGGGCAGATGTAGATGGGCAAGCGTAAAAACATTAAAAGCCCTATGGGAGCAGATGTCCGTCTCACCAGGTGTCAAACTGGTGGCCCGGATGCATTATGCGCAAACCGTGCCCCAATCCTGCTGCACAAAGGCAAAAACGTCACGACATTATGTGACATCACACAACCCAATGAGTTTGACCTGTGATATAGACCAATGTTATGTGTTATACAGGAGAAACAGAAGCTTTCAGAAAACGCACCAGCCTGGATGGGGAGGGAGACAGTGCTCTTTCACTGTTGCTTTCAGACACAACAACTGTCATCAAGAACCGTATCTCCAAACGGTTTGTTCCTCAATGCATTTGTCTGGTCTTAATGGGTGACCATCCCCCAGTTCTGGCAGCAAATTTCACAGTTGAATTACATATCCTGCAAAGAAGCACTTTCTTTGAGAATGTTAAGGAATTGCTCTGAATTCTAACATGGTGAGAAATGGAGAAATGTATTCTTATCACTATTTTCCAACCTAGGCATGCTTTTAAATAAGTCTGTCATATTTTCTACTTTTGCTCTTACGTCAAGTCTTGGGAGTTGCTCCAGACTGTGGTCATGTGGTTGCCCTTCTTTGCACCATTTCCAGCTCTGTAATGCAGAATTGTGCAAGGTGTCCAACAGGACAGCTGACCACTGACCTACATAGGATAGTATTAAATGTGCTATTTTAATTACTTTACTATTGGTTTCAAGCACTATGTTTCTTTGTTTATTTTGTAGTAATCACACATAGTTTCAGTGAACTATGTCCAATTTCAAGGTCTCTTTCCTAATAAGTCACTGCCAGCTCAGATTCTGTTAATATACAGTGTGTGAAATTTTGAATTGGTAATTCTACATGGATGAGTAAGGGGAAAATGAGAGTCAGTTTGGTGTAATGGAAAAAGGCATCAGACTAGAAACTGAAAACTATGAATTCTAGTCCCACTTGGTCATGAAACTAACTGGATGACTTGGGCCAGTCACATTTTCTTAGTTCTAGGAAGAAAGCAATAACAGATACTTTTGAAAAACCTTACCAATCTACAGGACTAGTCTACAGCGTCCTGTAAAATAGGACATGACTGAACTGAAGAAATACAAAAGAAACAAAATGAAGCTGCAGAATCCACCAATCAATAATTCCCCACCCACCCCTTTTAAGGATGAAAATTAAAAATTAACTAGGAAAAATATCAGATGGCTGTGCCCTTTTGAATTAATTAATCATCCTTTTTGTGGCTACAGAGTACAGATAAAAATTAAAATCTGGTGGCTAACCATTTATTTATTTATTTATTTATTCATTCATTTATTTATTTATTTATTTATTTATTTATTTATTTATTTATTTATTTATTTATTTGATTTGCCAATTGTTTACAAGATAATAAGTATAAGCGTATACATAGTTGTGAATACATGAAATGGGTACATATAAGAAAAATAAAAGAATAAGAGAAACAATAGGACAGGGACGGTAGGCACGTTGGTGCGCTTTATGCACGCCCCTAACCATTCCCATTTTGCCTGCAGTTCTAGTCTGGATTGCACCATTTTCGCTCGTTCCAAACCCTACCCAAAGCAAAGTGCATGAGTACTACTTAATGGAAGGTGCATAACTGAGCTGTCCCCCCCCGTGTGTGTATTTGAGGCTGGGTTTGAATCAGATTAAATCATTTCATTGGGAAGGCAAATGCTAGTCAGTTTGATGATGCCACTAAAACCACAGATCCCTTCCAGCATATGGAATAATCACAGAATGCTTCCTCAAATAATTTTTAGTCCTCTGCATCTCTTACATCAAAGCTATTAATGATAGAAAATGCAGTTCACAGCACTGACTCTACAGCTGCTTTTAATGTGGTTGCACTGTTTGTATCCTAAAATGCCTATAATTGACATCAGGTTTATCAGACATGGGAAACATCAAGCTGAGATTTGAGTCCTGATTTTTGTTCTTGAGAGTAGGAATAATTACATTTTCTTGAAGTAAAATTCAGAGCGAATTCAAAGGGTTCCTATTTTGGAAAATAATAATTTCTTGCAATCGCTTTCTCTCCGAACTCTGTATTCTGCAAGGGGAGAAAAAAACCACAGGTCAGGCAAAGGACAATTTTGTTTACTGTAATGATGATCATATGACTGAGGGACACTGAAAGGACATAAATGGGCTATAAAGTTATTTTTTCAGCATTGTCATAACTTTAGCTGGTTGTTGAATGAATGGTTGGAAAGTGACGACTACCTGTGAGTCAATAGGCCTGAATCCCAATTACTTGTCTTGAAATTATATATGTGAATTTAAATTAGATACATTGTTCATTGCTGATATTGTACTTGTGCAGACTTTTAGTAATACACTTTTCTCAGAGTTTGAAAGGTGGATCTTTGATTAACACAATCCAGATTTAATTTTAACGTTTATAGTACTTCAAAGTAATAAGGAAGTAAGATGTCCAACTTTATTTCCAGCAGAATCTTTGACAAAAATATTTTATAAAGAACATACCTAAGGTTTGGCAAGATAAGAGCTACAGATTAGTTCACATCTCAAGGGTGATTATTACACTCTACAGTTTGGGGACATTTAGTATGAATTATTTAAGGGAATAGCTGCCCTTGAAACCTCAGATGAAAAGTCATGTTGTTGCATTTCACCAGAATCTGTTAATCTATCCTTGAAATAGAATGGTTTTATCTACATGGTCATGGCCTTTAAAAGAAACATATTTAGATTATTTCTCTATGTAGAGCATTGAAGGCATGGCCTCTTTATGTATCCTTTGTACTATGGTATACTGTAAATATACTTATCTGAACAATGAATAATGTAGATTATAATGATTCTGATAATATATTTTACTGGATTATTTTATATATTTACACTCAAAGATGTGTTTGGTCTGTTCAGCATCTATAAATGCAAGCTAACTCCTGCCTTTATTTACAATGGAAATAAAAACCGGAAGTGTACAGTAACGCTAATCCACCTCAGGACTTTTTAAAAAAAATATTTTGATCTTCCTGATGCCATCTATTATGGTTTCATTTGACATAAGCAATGACTAACAATGGAATGTCTTTACAATCTTTTCAGCTATACCTAATGGAATGCAAGAAGCCACAAAAGGCAATTAGATGCAGCAATATTGGCTATAACCTGCATTTACACCCAAGTCAACTGGAAGTATGAAGTCATCCAGTCACTTCAAAGATTTCCTCTAGAAAATGAAGGGGAGATTAATGGCCATCCCTTTCAGTGGTTTGTGCCACAGGGCATCTCGCTCTGGTTTCAAATCCAGGCAATCTTAAAAGAGCTGCTATAAAAACAGTATGATATTAAATGACATTTTTGACAGTGACAAAGAATGTACTTGACGACATAAGTTTTGAACCAGGAAAGAAAAGACAACAGGTTTTCTTGCAAGATGCTCCATGAGAAGACTGTGGGTTCTAGTGTAGTTTAGGCATGAAACCAACTGGGTGGTTTGGAGCTAGTCACCTAGAAATAAGAACAGCAAATGCCACCTAATAACCAGGGAACATGCAAAGAGGCAGTTCAGCACAAGCATAATTTCATGAATTTTAGTAAGAGATCACAGCAGAGATGAATTGCCTCTCTTAAGTTGATATGTTGAAGCCTTTGAGAAAATAATGACCAATAACAAAAAATAAAATTACAATGTATTTTTTAAATTTTAATTTCATTGTCCAACACATGAAATCAAGCAGAACACAGCAAACTCCAAGACCAATAAACACAGACCAAGACTCCCAACCAATCAGGATGAAGAAAAAACCATTCTGGCACAGCAATAGGCTGCCCCAAATTTAAATCTGAAACCACTGTAAAAGTCTGACTCACAGATGAACACTATACAGAAGCCTGATGATGGCAGATGAGATTCTGCTGAAACGTTGCTACAACTTTAAAAGAACAACTACAATGACATGGGAAAATACCCGAACAAAGCCGAATGCCATACATACATACATACATACATACATACATACACATACATACATACATGATGTATGTATATGTAATGTATATGTATGTATATGTATATGTATGTATATGTATATGTATATGTATATGTATATGTATATGTATATCATTTATATATATAAAAAATGTTGAGACTTTAGAAAGAGTGCTGAGAAGAGCAACAAAGATGATTAGGAGACTGGCGGTTAAAACATATGAGGAATAGTTGATGGAATTGGTATGACTATGTAGAAAGTTAGCTCCCACCACTCCTAGAAGAATGAAATATGTTAGGAAATATTAAAAAGGCAGAATATTATATTCTCCCTAAAAGAGAAATAGAAATCTTAAGGGAGATAGAAACTCAGAGCTTCAGCTCCTTCCCCCAGCAGATATTTTGTGCCCATTGAGAAGGACTGGGGCACCCTATCTACAAAACAAAAAACCTTCAGTTCCAGGGTGATGGGATTAAGACATGACCTTCCAGGACATAATAGGATTATCTAGCAGCAGGACTCACTGCATTGCAAAATCACCTGGGGACATTGCAATACACTCCAGGCTTCAACCAAACGTGATTCAGAGAAACGTGACCCCAAATGGCCCCATGGGAGTCTAACTATAGCCAATAGAATACATATCTTGCCACAGGAACAGGAAGCTCAAGGGCAAGGCCCCAGAGAGGGTATAAATAACCCTCACTTTCCACTCCATGTGTTCAGCTGCCCAGGACCTCATACCCATGTAGTCCTGTCCATCAATAAACCATCTTTCCAATCAGCCTCCATGTTTCCAGTGTCTTTCCCACTGCTTGGAACTGAACCAGATGGATATTTCTTACAACAATTTAATGAAAAGAAGGACTAGGGGTGACATGATAGCAGTCTTCCAATATCTCAGGGGCTGCCACAAAGAAGAGGGGGGGTGTCAACCTATTCCCCAAAGCACCTGAAGCAATGGATTAATTAGAATTAATTAATTAATCAGTGGAACGATTTGCCTCAAGAAGTTGTAGGTGCTCCAATACTGGAGATTTTTTTTTAGAAAAAAATTGGACAACCATTTGTCTGAAATGCTATAGGGTTTCCTGCTTGAGCAGGGGGTTGGACTAGAAGACCTCCAAGGTCCCTTTCAATTCTGTTATTCTGATTACTATCTAAACTCTACCAAAAAAAGAGATACTTTCCTTCTTTTTTTTTTTTAAAAAGTCTTGTAATAAGCTGTTTAGGGAATTTTTTTCTCCTGTTAATAAAACATTTAAAAGGAAACAAAACTGAGCTTACACCAAGATTGTAAAGCTATTAATGACTCATAGTAGCCCTTTGCTCTTTTGGAGAGCAAAGGATGCAGATGCACTCCTGAAATTTAGGCACACCCGCATCCCAATTACAGCGGCCGGCCCCGAATGGGGTTGCCTAAGCAACTGAAATATAAACAAGCATTCCCTCTGTGAGAGTTCTGCTGGCAATGCATCATGGGGTTTAGGTAACTGTTTGCAGGTTGTAGTTGGCAGTTACCGTGGTAACAAAGGGCCTAATAAGGGAAACCCTCAGGACTGACGTTGCCAACATCTGTTTACTCATCAGTGCCTTGCACGCAAGCTTTTTTCTTCATTCAGCCTGGGAAGGCAGGAAAGGAGGAAACACAGGTGAAGGCCTGGCCTGGAATTTGCAAGAAAAACTTCCACGCTTGAAAAATATTTCTTCCCTGTAGTTTCTGAGACATAAACGGAAAGGAAGGGCTTTTAACATCAAAGGAATGGTCTCTTGACTACCTGTTCTAAAGGGCTTTAAGTGCATATAGAGTGGGTGTGTATTATACGTGGGCGGATGTGATGTGCGTGTGATCACAAGCTGCAGCATGGGATTAATGGGACATTTCACACGGACAATTCAGATTTTCCACTGAGTCAGAGAATCATATAAATATTCTTGGGGGGGGGGGGAGGGCTAGAGCCATTTACATACCCCAAAATGCAGTCATCCATATGCCTAAAAGGAAAGGCTGAGATCTATTATGCCATATTATGCTATTATATAGCATAGGTAGACATATCTTTGAATTCTCAATCTTTCCCACTTAAAAATTTGCCAGGAATAATTTCAATTGAACAATGCACAGACTGCTACAGGTATTGGGAGTTACAAAAATCATTTAAATACAATCACTTAAACCTGAGCCAGGAGTGTGGGGCAGCAGCCAAAAAATAATAATACAAACCTTGGTTCTATTAACAGAGGCATAAAATTAAAATCATGTGAAGCATTAGTACTGCTTCATAAAACTTTGGTAAGACCACACCTGAAATACAACATCCAGTTCTGGTCACCATGTTACAAAAAAGATGTTGAGACTTTGAAAAAACTACAGAGAAAAGCAACTAAGATGATTAAATGCCTGGAGACTAAAACATATGAACAGTTGCAGGAACTGGCTGTGGCTACTCTAGAGAAAAGAAGGACTGGAGATGATATAACAGCGGTATGTATGAGGGGCTGCCACAAAGAAGAGGGGGTCAACTTATTTCCCAAAGCACCAGAAGGCAGGACAAGAAACAATGGACGGAAAATAATCAAGGAGAGAAGCAACCTGGGATTAAAGAGAAACTTTCTAACAGCGAGAACAATTAACCAGTGGAACAGCTTGCCTTCAGAAGTTGTGGGTGCTTCATCACTGGAAATTTTTAAGAAGAGAGCTGGACAGCCACTTGTTTGAAATGGTGCAGGATCTCCTCTTGCTTGAGCAGTGGGTTGGACTAGAGCAGGGGTGTCAAACTCAATTTAATTGAGGGCCGCATCAGTGTTGTGTTTGACCTTGGGGGGCCAAGGTGGGCATGGCAGGGTGGGCATGCCCAGCTCGGCATCACTTGTGTCAGGGGTGTCTGTGGTGGTCCCGAGCTCCATTTTCAACTGCAACGGCCTCTTGCAACCCTCTGCCAGAGAAAACGGAGTTCAAGGGGGCTGCGTGCAACCCTTCCCAGCTCCATTTTCACTGGCAGAGGCACTGCGGGCTGGTCCTTTGCTGTTTCCAGGGAAGCCCCATGGGCCAGATACGGTCCCCAGGCCTTGACTTTGACATCCCTGGACTAGAAGATCTTCAAACTCCCTTCTAGCTCTTCTGATTCTGATTATATTTGAATATAACTTGGGGGTGATTCTTACTCCCCCTGTGAAGACAGAAAGAGGGCTCTACAAGAACTCCACAACCCTTTCTTCTTCTTCTTCTTCTTCTTCTTCTTCTTCTTCTTCTTCTTCTTCTTCTTCTTCTTCTTCTTCTTCTTCTTCTTCTTCTTCTTCTTCTTCTTCTTCTTCTTCTTCTTCTTCTTCTTCTTCTTCTTCTTCTTCTTCTTCTTCTTCTTCTTCTTCTTCTTCTTCCTCCTCCCTCCTCCTCCTCCTCCTCCTCCTCCTCCTCCTCCTCTCCTCCTCTCTTCTTCTTCTTCTTCTTCTTCTTCTTCTTCTTCTTCTTCTTCTTCTTCTTCTTCTTCTTCTTCTTCTTCTTCTTCTTCTTCTTCTTCTTCTTCTTCTTCTTCTTCTTCTTCTTCTTCTTCTTCTTCTTCTTTTTCTTCTTTGATGACCTAAAGTTACGGAGGCACAGAAGGGTCACATCACCAAGAGGGTTCCCAGTTTTCATCCTTGGAAACTTTTCAAGCACTAGACTTACCCTAATCCTAGAGTGGGCATTAATAGTTGCCATAACCAAACTTAGTCACTCTAATAGATCTCCAGCTGAAACTGAGACTTGAAAAATCAAAGCTTTTAGAAATGATAGGTAGGATTGCCCTATAAATCCTTAATCCACACTCTGCTGGGAATTTTTTCTGATTAAGCCCCATTTGCTGCTCCCAAAAAATTAGTCATTCTATTGTCCTCGGGTACTTGCCTGAAGAAAGCAGATGGGATTTTAGTATAACTGATGATAGAATTGCATTCAAAATATGTTTTTATATGGCTCATCTATCAAGGAGCTCATGGCATTGCTCCATCACTTTATCACACAAAAAAATCTGTGAATTTGATTAAGCTGAGAGATAGCTATTAATTTAAAACCACCCAATGACTTTCATGGCTGAATAGGGTTTTGATGCTTTTTTTAAAAAAAAAATTTAAAGATGCAATTTCATACTAACTTTTGGATTTAAGGGGCCCTCAAGGAGCTGTGTGCCAAGAGACTCAAGCAAACCAACTACTTCTAGTGTCAAAGAAGAAAAATGAAAGAATAGTTTCAGGGGAAGGAAAGAGAACTAAACTGTTTAACAAATGATTAAATAAGTCTCATGTTCTAAAAAGCCAGGCAGAATATAACATTTTAAAATAACATATATATATATTTAATATAACATTTAAATATTCCCAATGGTTGGTCTTAATTTAGCTCCTTTTGGAAATATGTCATCAGGAAGATGTTATTAAGACAATATTTTGTCAATGCCATCTCTTCAATTAAACATTTTTATTAGTAGAATATACAACATAGCTTGTAAAACTTAATTTTAACTATAGCCTGGCTCATGCGAAAATTTTTGAGATATATTCTCCTAGTAGTTTTTTTAACAAGTCAATCCTATAAATCAGTCCCAGAAACAAATCATGTTATTGATATCAGAAACACATTTGACTAAAAGGTCTACAAAATGCACATCATCTAAAACTTTCGAAATCTTTTTCAATAGGTGAATGGGTTCTCACAGTTTAATATAGATGAGTATGACAAGTGTGCCTGTAGCTATTTGCAGTATTTCTATCACGCTGTATAAACTAGAACAGCCTAAGTATTGAGTCCCAAGGAAAAAGTCCAAGTCAAATACCTTTCAAACTGGATATCTACAAATTAGCCAAATTCCAAAACCCATCTTAGCTAGTTTTATAACAGGACTTCTGTTTTGCTTGATTTCATTTTGTATGGATCTTCAGAAATGTAGCATCTGACTATTGTTTGGCATTACTGTTCAAAATATGTCTTTGATTATTGCAGTTTCATTCATGGTTCTTTCTGAACATTTTATTATATTTACCACATACCGTATAATAATAATCTCTCTCTATATAAAAGCAAAATACCACTCACACATCATCACAAAATCTCCAGAACCATAAAGCCTACAAACTTGAAATGTTCCTCTTGGCTTCTAGGTGCTTACTAAGAAAGGATTTTTCGAAAGGACTATCAGAGCATTAGTATTTCCTGTATTATTATTAACACGCTCTGATGCTAAGGAGTTCTACTTCCCCTCCCCATCTGAAAAGAAATCTGTTCCATGCAAAACACAAGCAGAGGAGAGGAGTTTCAGTTTTAGTTTCACAGCACCAAGCAGCTTTAGTACAGAACAGTTGAGCTAAGCCATGCCCAGGCTCCTTGCTGTCTCCTTGTGCACACAGCAAATACTGTTTCAGTTTCCAAACAGCCCTCAACTGTCTCACACACTGACAGGACACTAGCCAGATGAATAGCAATGGATGCTGAGAGACAGAGGCAAAAAATTTTCCCCTTATTTTCCTCCCCAAAAACTAAGCCTGACCACATCGTTTCGTAGCGAAACACGGATATCGAGCTAGTTTACCATATAATGAAAAAGGGGCAAAATAACACAAAAATTGGCATATATAAAGCCACGGATCCCTTCAAGAAGCATTATAAGTTTGGTAACACTTGGATCAAATTTAATTAAACTGTGGCAGTAAAAAAAAAAAAAAGATGTGTGCTGGGAACATAAATTAAATATGCAAGACAGTTATCAGCCAAGTGCCATTATGAAAGTCAGAAAAGAGGAGGGGGTGGGTTAATATTGCAATGTATTAAGTAATTGCCATCACCCCACAATGTCTGATTCTTAAGCTCATGTAGTTATGCAAGAACCTTGACATTCTAGCTCAGCTGTTGCTCAGCATGAATTGCAAATATTATTTATTGAAAGTTGCAACTTTGAATGTCTGCAAAGCTTAGAATTTGGAAACGAGTTGTTTTCATGTCTATGGAAACTTTTCTTGCATTTTTGCCTCCAAGTTTCATGAACAACAAAAAATCATTGAAACAGATACTAATCTTTATGGTACATTTATGATCCCTTACACAATTCCTGAGTTTTAAAAGGATAGTCTCTGCCTGGCTTGAATTTCCTGCTTATATATACAGTGCGTTATCAAGAAGCCTGGGCACACTATTATTATTTTCAGTGGGGGTTTATATGCAGAGAGAATAATGTCTTAATAGGCAATCCTCTCTTCCTTTATAACAAAAGCAGAGCAGTTACTGCTGATTTTAAAAGAAATGACCAGGCAAATACATAAAGCATGCACAGAAGGCTTGGGGAGGGGTGGGGGGGAATAAAGAAATTATTTGTACCTCTTTCTCTGTGCAGACAAAGGAAAAAATAAATGGATTTGCATCATGCTTGGAGGCAGCACTGACCCAGTGGTGATTTTGCACTCTAGTCAAGAAAAGTGTGGATTCTTACCCAGCCTGTGTCTAGCATTTGAAACTGGCAGGAAGTTAAAATATCACATGGTGAATTCTACTGATTTGGGAAAACCAAAGAGTGGGGAAAAAAAAAAGGTTGTGTAGAAGCAATCTGAGTCCCAGGCTTTAGTATTGACTCAGATTGTGGGCACCACAATACTCACCACATACCTGGAACTAGTGAATGATAGAAGCCTTCAAGGCAGCTTCTCCAGCTCTGTAGTTACGATATGGTTGGGGAGGGAGGGGGGAAAGACCTGGGGATGGAGGGAAGGAGGGTAAGCAGGCCTCCAGTAGAAACTGCAGTGGTGTTACATGTATCACGTACAAGCAATGTGTCATTTTCTCCACGATGTCACAATACACGTGACACCACTTGCCCTTACATCTTCCAATTGCCAAACTGGAGTCATATTCCAACTTCATCTCCAATGACATCAATTACTCCAGTCCTTCTCTCCCACATCTTCACCCATGCTCCCTGTTCTGACCCAGGCTTCGTTCAAATTAAGAAAACATGCTGTGTGTAAAAGCAAACCTTTTTTAATGTGACGCTGGGAATTATTTGCATTCCCAGCCAAAACTCATTACACACAATTGTCTGAGATAAGAGCACGTCTTTCAGGGTTGTAAAAGGCTGCCAAGAAACAGGCGTCCGCTTAAATAGAAGATAAACTGACTGAAGTTCCAGCAAAGACAATCCAGAGTCCCCAGGGCTTCAATGAAGAATCAGAATCTAATGAACTTCTTTGCTTCCTGCAAAGAGCACTTCACCAAGGGCTGGCTTTTATTCTTTATGGGAGGGGCAATTACCTCCCAGTCTTACACCCGAGTTGTCCCTGCTGCTTCAGCTGCTCTCTTCTTCTAGCAGCTCTGCGCACATGTGCACTGGGAACAGGCTCCCTGGGGTCCTCTGCTTCGCTGCTGCCAGACTCCAACGGCTCCGATGGCAGCACCCCACTCTCAGATAGTCCTGGCCTCATCCTTGCATCAGATGCAGGACCCTTGTCCAAGTCCCCATCAGACTCCCTGACTGGTTTCCTTTCGTCCTCATAATCTAATACTGCTGCCATCCGCACCGGCTGCTGGTGAGCCACAACACTCCCCACAACTTCACAATCTCTGCAACTGTATTAATGCTGCCTCTTCTCTCCAATGCTTCCTTCTCCTTCTGATCCAGTTCTACAGAGGAATAATTGAGTCTGTCATCTGCACCTCTATAACTGTCTGGTTTGGTTCTGCAACCCAACAGGACAGACACAGACTTCAGAGGATAATTAGGACTGCAGAAAAAACAATTACTACCCACCTGCCTTCCATGGAGGACCTGTATACTGCACGAGTCAAAAAGAGGGCTGTGAAAATATTTACAGACCCCCTCACATCCTGGACATAAACTGTTTCAACTCCTACCCTCAAAATGACGCTATAGAGCACTGCACACAGAACAACTAGACATAAGGACAGTTTTTTCCTGAAAGCCATCACTCTGCTCAACAAATAATTCCCTCGGCACTGTCCAACTATTTACAAAGTCTGCATTACTATTACTATTAATCTTCTCATCACTCCTTATCGCTCCTCCCCTCCCCCTTGTGACTGTATGACTGTAACTTTGTTGCTTGTATCCTTATGATTTATATCAACTGTTTCCTAGTATGATTTGATTGCTTATTGTGCCCTATGACTATCCTTAAGTGTTGTACCTTATGATTCTTGACCAATGTATCTTTTCTTTTATGTACACTGAGAGCATTTGCACCAAGACAAATTCCTTGTGTGTCTAATCAGACTTGGCCAATAAAGAATTCATTCATTCATTCATTCATTCATTCATTCATTCATTCATTCATTCATTCTCCTGCCCTTTTGTTGGGGATTGTCGGGGATTGTTCTTCTCTTATGAAACACCTTGGTCCTTGAGGTGAGAATGATGAATAGTAACCTGGCTTTTGGGGACTGGTAGGAGTGTCACAAAATCCCAGTAATTGCCAGTGAAGGTTCTTATATATGAGTGCATTCTTATCTATGGGTGCATGGATATATAATTGTGCATATACAAATATGTGCACGTATATAACTATAACTTTCTGATTATATAATAGTTATTTTATGAAGGAAGGCAAATATATGTGTCCCGGGATAATGTTTCAGGATCCAATCTGGGTCGATCACTGGGAGCAGAGGTTGTGTCTTCCAAACTTTTGGACTCATGCTGGAGTCTGAATTCTGAGAGGAGTTCCCTCAGGATGGGCACTAGCATGAGTCCAAAAGCTCAGAAGACAAAACTTCTGGTCCTGGTGAAACAATTCATATTGGATCCTATAGTTATTATTTAATATTTTAATGTAAACCACCTAAAGACCACGAGGACTGAAAATTGCATAAACAGGCAAGCAAAAAAACCAAACAAACAAGTCTCTATATGCATCCCAGGCAATTATTAGAGCAGCTCCTTTCTTGGCCTTAGGCCCCGTTTCTTTCTTTCTTTGTTTTTATTAGACACAGGGGATACGGTTCTCTTTGTGAAGGTGATTGGCTTCAGTAAAGCAGTTCCTATTGCCCCAAACCTGGTTATTTTTGTTGTGTTGTTTGCCAAACACGAGACTCAGAGGGTCCTGAGCAGGATGCCACCTGTGCAGAAACCTAGCAAAGCATTCATGAAAGCAAGCTGGCGAAGCTGGAAAGGCTGTTCTTTAGCTGAAGGGGTTGGTGGGTAGTACACAGGCCGATAGTATGCTCTCTTACAGCAGTTACTAATGTTGAGTGGGTGCTGCTCGCTTAGCCGCAGTGAAAAGGTCTACAAAGTGAAGTGACCTTACTATTTTGCTTGACTACTAAAAGCATTGGGGCTGTTGGCTTTGTAAAAGGGGTTCAGGGGAAGACTAAGCGAAGCTCACTTTTGAAGACTCCATAGGACTATCTTTTATTAATGGGGGGGGGGAGGTCCACGAGAGACCGAGATCTACGCATGGAACTCATAGCCAACATTTATGCAAAGGGAAGAATTACTGCAATTAATTAAACGTAAGTCAATATTAAGCTGCTTTACAGTGCATTTTTCTGATGAACTCCATGAAAATGATCTTTCTGCATTTCCTAGGATTATTTGGATTGGAACTCCATTCTATCTAAAAAAAAAAGCAAAGAAAAGACAACATTTTCTCCCAGTCAGAAAACAGTTACTTTATAATAACATGCAAGAGCTCTGCTTATAATTCATTCATGCTGTATTGATTGTATTGATTAAAAAATATTTACCAAAAAAAAAAAAATGGTGTACAGGTAGTCCTCAACGTACAACCACAACTGAGCCCCACATTTATATTGCTAAGTGAGAAATGTGTTAAGTGAGTTTTGCCCCATCTTACGACTTTTCTTGCCACATTTGTTAAGTGAATCACTGCAGTTATTAAATTAGTAACTCCGTTGTTAAGTGAATTTGGCTTTCCCGTTGACTTTGCTTGTCAGAAGGTCACAAAAGGTGATGACATGAACCAAAAACACTGCAACCATCATAAATATGGACCAGTTGTAAAGCGTCCAAATGCAAATCACGTGACCATGGGGACGCTGCATTTTGGTGCTGTTGTAACTTCGAATGGTCACTAAATAAACTGTTGTAAGTTGAGGACTACCTGTATGTAGAAGTTATAAAAATGCTTAATGAAAAGGTTATTGGCCTGAATACAGTCTTAAAGTATTGAGCTTATTCCAGTTTCCATATAAGCAACCATAAAGCTAGCAATTTGAAAACTGAGTATTTAACAACTGTACAATGAATATTGTACATTATCTGAACCTCATCTGCTAAAATGGATGTCACTCCCTCTATCCACATATCTATAAAACTGCAGTTGAACCTCTTCTGCCAAACTCGAGCGTGACGTGAAATACTAATGAAAATTATGTTGGAGAAAGTATTGAACAGGGCTGAATCCAGTGAAATGATAGGAAAAAAAAAAAAGAGGAACAAAGCAAAATGAAAAGGGGAAAGCTTCATAGCCCTCCCTACTAGCTAGTGCTATATAACAAAAGCTATCTTTAAGTCAGCAACATGGTGCTTTGTATTTGTAATTAGATTTCTCCACTTTGGAATTAAGCATTGACATATTCCCGTGTTAAAAATAATGCATGTTAGCAGAAATGCCAATGACTTTACCATTCCCTGATTACAGAAACTCTCAGTCTCAGCTTGCAAATTGGTTATCTCTCCCTGATTAAATGCAGGTTTTCTAATTTAAATTGATGTCAGCGTTAAGTGGCTCGATCGACTTATGAAATAGCACAAAGACACTCCAGTCTTTTTGTTGGCAATGTTTTATTTCCCTTTCAAACCATGTTTGCCCAATTCTCTCAAACATATTTCTAGTGTGGAAGGAAAAAAAAACAAATTCCAACAGAAATTGTTCTAAAGACAGAAAGAGTTCCATGCAAATAAATTAATCCCAGTTCGCTGTTTCCCAATCTGCCTTGCTTTCTGAAATTGTAAAGTTTCAAAAATCATTTGAATATTACTGACACAGTTGAAACTCGTGGTTATGATTTAGAAGCCAGCTATTGATCAATCAATAAAGTAAAGGGAGTTCAATACTGAAAATTAGATCATCACAGCTCTCCCCTATTTGAATACCAGCAAGTCACTGAGGTGAATTATTTATGTGTTACTTCATATGGAGGCAACTGGCAATCCCAGAGACTTATATTCCCTCACAACTCCTGGATCAGTCTGTGGAACATCTTCAAAACTAATTTCGGGACTCTTAATTTTTAATGAATCTGAAAAAAAAAATACATTCAAAGACAGTGATATTAGTCATGGCATACAAATAGTGGTGGGATTCAAATTTTTTTTACTACCAGTTCTGTGGGTGTGGCTTGGTGGGTATGGCATGGCTTGGTGGATGTGGCTTGGTGGACGTGGCAGGGGAAGGATATACTGCAAAATCCCCATTCCATCCCTACCCCACTAACCTGCTTTCCAGCTCCGTTCTCCTATGCAGGGCAACAAAAGAAGACCCAGCTAATCAGTTGGGACTTGGGAGGCAGAGAATATGAGGGTGGGGCCAGTCAGAGGTGGTATTTGCCGGTTCTCTGAACTACTCAAAATTTCCTCTACCGGTTCTCCAGAACCTGCTGAACACCACCTCTGCATACAACCAATTAAACTGAATTTCAGTAAATCAGATCAAATGAAGAATTTTGTCCTGGCCCTGAAAAAAAAATCAGTGGCCATGTGCAATTCTCAAACTAAAAAACTTGTATGCCCCATTTCTTTGCTGTGATTATGTGAAGATTTTAAATGGGGAAGGGGCATATAATAAGCAACCCTAACTTTAGGCTACTTTTATGCAAAAGTAATATAATGCAAAATAACACCAAAACAAAGCAAAAAAGCAGCTAGAATTTGGCATCTCGATATTCGCCAGTCTCATTTTACTTACAGCAAGCACAGATGGCACCAAGCAACTATCTATATGTGTGGGATAATTAAGCATGGTCATATTGTGCCTCTTAGATTCACAGTGCAACAGCTGGTTAATGCAGGGGAGACTATTTAGTCCAGGGGTTTGAGATGTGGAGGGGGAGCATGCAATTCCATGTCAATGTCTAATCCACTTTTCTGTGTGTCCAGATTCATATGGAAAGGATGGGGAGGTGATAGTGAGGAGAAGGGAAGATGCAACATAGTCCCGGCTTACTTGGAAGCTAATTGCTCAGAGACGAGACAGAACCTGTCTTGAATCTTCAACCTCAACATACAGAAGTACTTAAGTAAATAAACCTCCTCCAGCCCTACCTGTGCCTCCAGTCCCACCCGTTCCAGTTGCATGTCTGAAAACACAGGCTCAGCTCAGACAATATACGAGTCGGACCTACCACCCAGCCCTGAGGACTGGAGTCTGTTGAGTCAGGGCTCTGGTTCAAATTAAGAAGAGAGGTTAAACTTCCTAATTGTTTTGTTTAAAAACAAAACCCAACAGAAAGAGGCAGACAATTAGCTAGAAAGGGACCAGAGTCCTGGTGAGATCATCGTCCTCACGTTTCTTTAGGCAACACAGCCTACAACCTATAATCCACAAATGAGCTGTGGGCCTAATTAGATGCTATTTTTACATTTCCTAGTACTGATTAGATACATTTGAAAGTGCGGTGTTACATCCTTAGGATAAAGCACTATTCATATTCATAAAGCATTAGGAGCATGTTTAGAAGTCGGCTATGCAGAATATGCCAGCTTGAATGTCTCCAATAAATGCGCTACTGCTAAACCGGGAGAAAGGCCAGGGAAATCTACACATGGTGACATCACAATGGGATGCATAAGGACACACAGGATGCTGTCCATTTAAGTCCCACCTTTCTTCCCAGCTCCCTTGGAGATTTCCTGTCTGAAATAAACCCTGTCCAATCATATTGGGCATTTTAAGACTTCAGGTTCAACTCCTTCCTTCATAAGATCTGTCATCAATTCACACTGCAAATTTCCACCCGTGCTATTGAAAAATACAATATGCACAACGATGGCCTTTCAGTCCTCAAGTCTTCTCCAAAAGCTTGGAAACTTGTTAAAATGGGAGTGGGTAATATTTAAAGAGGCAGAAACTAGCATTAGGTTTCCTGAACTTTTAGAGCAAGGGTGTCAAACTCGTGGCCCATGGGCTGGATGCATCACATACTGGCCACGCCCGCCCCTGGTTTAGCAAAGGGGGAGAAGTCGCAATATGTCACATGATGACAATGTGACATCTCAAGTTTGAGACTCTTGTTTTAGAGGGTTACCAGAGACGGTGATGTCACGGAAAGGGACATTGCTATTTTTTTTTTTTAATGATTTGGAGAGTTAAAGATGGGAATGAGACCTGGAGGCTTTGGAGAAGCAATTTTTTCCAATCCCACATTTAAAACTTCCATGGCCCAGTTCCCCCTCCCCCCAACAAACAAAACTCCAAATTGTCTCAGTTTTCTGTGGCAAAGTAGATGGAGCATATTGAGCAGCACATATTTTTTTCAGAGGTTTTAAGGGTGCAATGTGCCTCCAAGAGCCCTTCCTAGGATAACATTCCAACCTTTGCCTTAAAACACACACACACACACACACACCACCATCATTTTTAGTCATTGTCTATCCACAGCAGGATAAAGACCTCTTCCACATATTTCCAACCTATACGATCTTGAGCTTTCTTTTGCCAATTCAGCCTGCAATTCTTGCTGATGTTATCAATCCAATAAAATAATATACGTTCTCTCTCTCTCTCTCCCCCTCCCTCCCTCCCCCTGTCTATCTCTCTGTCCCCCTCCCCCCCTCAAAAATCAACCATCGTGTACTGCCAGATTTTGATGGGACAGCCTGGGTATCCTGTAAGCTGCATGCAACTTGAAGGCAGCTGGCTTTTCAGCATGTTGTAAGATCATAAGAAAGAAAGAAAGAAAGAAAGAAAGAAAGAAAGAAAGAAAGAAAGAAAGAAAGAAAGAAAGAAAGAAAGAAAGAAAGAAAGAAAGAAAGAAAGAAAGAAAGAAAGAAAGAAAGAAAGAAAGAAAGAAAGAGAGAGAGAGAGGGAGGGAGGGAGGGAGGGAGGGAGGGAGGGAGGGAGGGAGGGAGGAAGGAAGGAAGGAAGGAAGGAAGGAAGGAAGGAAGGAAGAAAGAAAGAAAGAAAGAAAGAAAGAAAGAAAGAAAGAAAGAAAGAAAGAAAGAAAGAAAGAAAGAAAGAAAGAAAGAGTGAAATCCAGTGTAGGAAAAGCAATTAATAGTGAACCTAACAGCAAGCTTTCAAAATGCAGAGGAATTGCCATTAGTCTCACTGAAAGAATTTATTGTTAACAGCCTTGAGGGCTGAAGGACCAAGCTGATAAAGCCAAGGTGGAAGATGAGTGTGCACAAGCAGATATGAGGGGCCACATGGCTTCTGCTCTACAGGTGTTGTTACTAAAGATAACATTTCTGACAGGTTCCATACAGATGATTAATAGCATCAACAGGTGCCGAGCAAGTTGCATACATCAAGCAGGTTTCTAAGTGAAGTCATGGGGAGGGAGGAATTTTTAAAAGGTAATGGTATATTCAGGAAGAATTAGCTTGTCAAATGAAATGAGTATTAAATATGGTAGTGTTCATGAAACTGGGTTGTAAATTGCATTCATAATTGGCTGCATTATGCAATGGAGTTTCTTCAAACAGATGAAACTCCAAAGGTGCTTGTGCGTCAATTCACATTTTCCCTAATCATCAACTTGTTGACTTCATTTTCATAAGTTCAGAAGATTAAGGCTCGTTGTCTAACCTGCTCACAACCATCCAACCTCCACCTGTCATAAATCATACCTGAGCTGTGCAGAGTCATCCTAGATCAGTTTTCAAAAGACTAGCAATTAATGGATGGAAGCAGAAGTGTCAAAGGAAGGGTAAAAAGTGGAGACAGAGCAGAGGCCGTCTAGCTCTCTGCTTGAACGTAAATATGAAGATCTGAACCTAGTGGAGCAATGTTAAGATCTACCCTCTTGAGCAATAATTCCATGGCTAAAGACCATAAAACAGAGAATAATAGAGTTGGAAGGGACTCTATTATTCAGTATTTCCTAGTCGAACCACAGACAACTACAATGCTCTAATACATATTGATTTTACAGAAGACAATGTTGAAAAAGCACTACATAATCTAAAACCATCTCTATCTATTGGACCGGATGGAATATGTGCCGACTTCTTAAAAAAGCTATCCACTGCCATAGCCAAACCTCTAAGCATAATCTTTGAAAAATCTTTCAGGACCAGCTCCTTGCCAAAACTATGGTCACAAGCCACGGTCATCCCCATCTTCAAAAAGGGAGACCCCAGCCTAGTTGAAAATAACAGACCAATCTCCTTATGCTGCATCACCTGTAAAGTCATGGAATCAATTATTAACCAATCCTTCATCCTCCACTTAGAGACAAACAACCTACTCTCTAATAAACAATTTGGTTTCAGGAAAAAAAATAATCCTATAAAGTGCAACTCTTACACTGCAAAAACATATGGACTGCACAACTCGATCAGGGCAAAGCAATAGACGCAATCTACATAGACTTCTGTAAAGCCTTTGATTCAGTGGTACATGACAAACTATTCCTAAAACTAAAATCTTATGGTATCTCTGGACACCTTCATAACTGGATAAAGGCATTCCTGTCAAACAGACAACAAATGGTCAAAATTGGGAGCGTCCTATCAAATTCTGTACCTGTCAACAGTGGTGTCCCCCAAGGCAGTGTTCTAGGACCAACTCTCTTCATACTCTACATAAATGACCTCTGTGATCACATTAAGAGCAACTGCGTTCTCTTCGCTGATGATGTAAAACTATTCAACACCACAGACAATACTGCTACCTTTCAAAAATACTTCAACTATGTATCAGAATGGTCAAACAAATGGCAACTTCAAATCTCAATAAATAAATCTCTGTCTTACATATTGGAAAAAAAAAATCAGAAAATAAAATACAAGCTGAATAGTCAAGACCTTGTTGATGATCCAAGCTCTGTAAAGGACCTTGGAATACTCATCTCTAATGATCTAAGTGCTAGAGCCCACTGTAACTACATAGCCAAAAAGGCATTAAGAGTTGTAAACCTAATCCTGCATAGCTTTTTCTCTGGTAATATCACTCTACTAACTAGAGCATACAAAGCATTTGCTAGACCAATACTCGAATACAGCTCATCAGTCTGGAACCCACATTACATATCTGATATTAGCACAGTTGAGAAAGTCCAGAAATATTTCACAAGAAGAATTCTCCACTCCTCTACTCGTTGTAGAATACCTTATGCCACCAGACTTGTAATTCTAGACCTAGAAAACCTTGAATTACACCGTCTTCGGTCTGATCTAAGTATGGTATATAAAATCATACATTGCAATGACTTACATGTCAATGAATACTTCAGCTTCAACCCTAACAACACAAGAGCACACAATAGATACAAACTCAAGATTAACCGCACCAAACTTGATTGCAGAAAATACGACTTCAGCAACAGAGTGGTCAATGTCTGGAATACTCTGCCTGACTCTGTGGTTTCTTCCCTAAACCCCAAAAACTTTAACCTTAGACTGTCTACTATTGACCTCACCCCTTTCCTAAGAGGTCTGTAGGGGGCATGCATAAGTGCACCAGCGTGCCTACCGTTCCTGTCCTATTGTTTCTTTTTGTTTTTCTTATATGTACCCATTTCATGTATTCATAACTATGTATATACTTATACCTATTAACTTGTAAGCGATTGACAAATCAAATAAATAAATAAATAAAAATAAACTTGTAGAGCTTCCTTATAAAAATTGCATACAGTAGATCTTACAGATCCAAACATTGTCTAGAGATGTAGCAATGTATCTTCTGCTCCTATGGATCAACTTTATAAAGTAGTGAGAAAGCAGCCAAGTTGACAAGATTTATCCAATGAGACTTATTAACCCCAACAGAATTGCATTCTCATTTCGCTTTTCTGATTCCTCCAATATAGTCTGAAATCCAGCCAACTAGTTTGACAAACCATCACAAAACCTCTGTCATTTCAGCTGGGAAACTCAATGTTTTCCTGGTTTGTTAAGGTATCTCTCATTTTGATGATTTGTGACGCTAGAAAACAGCAAACATTTCCAACGTGCAAACTCCTTGTTATCGTGCAAATCACTTTTAAAGGAATGTTTTCTGGACACATTTCACCCTCTTTTCTGGCCTCTTACCTCCCAATGTTCTGGAAAAATGCAACGTAGGAATGACCAACAGGCTGTAGACTCATTTGTTCAGTTGTCGGACCCATATTATTCTTGAGAAATCCAAAATCAGCCAACTTTGGACTTGCTATCAGGGCAAGAGACTTTGTACTTATGACTCAACTTACTGTATGTGTTTGGCATCATCCTGGCCCCAAACATCAGATCAGAGTTAAAACTGGATTTTGGTTTATTGTCCATGCCTTCACACCTGAACTGTGTGCCTCAAAGATCTGTGAACATTGAACAGAACTATTTGTTCCATTTCTTTTGGTTTTAAGTATTTTTAAGCATTTTTTGTTCTAATGCCTCATCAATGGTCCTTGGAATTCATCAAAAATCATCTTCTTCCCTCAATTTCCCCCTAAATCTGTCTGTTATTACCTGCTTAAATGGCAAAAAAAGCTTCCAGGGAAAATTCCAATCCTGTTATTGAACCCACATAATTAAAGTCAACTTAATGATGGAAACAAAACAAAAAAAATATACTTGCAAACATCTGATCTTGGACAGGCAGGCACACAGGCTCTTCCAAGCTTTTATTGTTTGTGTCCAATTGGAAGAAAAAGAACTTTCTTTTGAAACTTTGTTCAAAGAAGAAAATACAATTTCTTAAGTGTGAGGTCCATGAGGTGGCTGGATGAAGTATCTGAATTTTTTAAATTTTCATTGTACAATTATCATTCCAGTCATCTACAGCGTCTCTGGCTTCCAGACACATGGAAATCCCAAGGAAAAACATTATGCGATAATTCCTCCCATGGGGCTTATTCAGAAGAAATGCAGATTATAATATGAGTGGGAGATTGTAGATTTGTGGAGAGATTCAAAGCAGTGAAAAACAATAACACCATCTCTGCCCTTTGCCAACTTGACTATACAAAGCAAAGCTGAAGTAGATCATCCAAAGTACTGCAAGAAAAAGAGTTTCTAAAGAAAAGAAAATTTCTGGAAAACTTCTTGAAAAGATAAATTTCAGGAAAGCATTGAAAAAGACATGGTGAGGCCTATCAGGAACTAGTGCTGCAGAAATTTGGATGCTTTCAGCATGTTTTTCCATGTTAGGATTTTGATTTTCAAGAACTCCTAAGCAAAGGCAACAAGTTTTTCATTTATTTATTCACTTTTCAAATCTTATAAAATTGTTATAATAAAGTTTCTTTATATTATATTACAATGCACACAACAGTGTCTATACTCTTATTTATTTTTAATTTCCACATACATTCATACACACCACTTTTTCCATTTGTAAAACAGATCAATGGATAAAGATTCTGTCAATTTCAACAGAATATTAATTTCCCACATTGTTTTCAAGCTTAAGAATTTAATCAAAGATCTTAAGCAGAACAGGAGATGAATCTTACTTTTTGAAGGGAAAAATTATCCAAATATTTCCACTGCTGGGTAGTGATAGGCTTTGCTAAGATCAATTGAGCAACCCATTGGTACTTCTTATTTCTTCCATCAAAAATATGTAATAACCTACTTTGGGAAAAATTCAGTATTTTGTTTGGTTAGCGATGTCATTTTGTTTAAAAAATGCAGTTTCTATAAGTCTTTTAGATATGCTACCCAATATAGAGACAACAAGGCTATAACTCTCCAAGAACAGCACAGTTTATGGTTTGGAGGACTAGGAGAGACTATCTCATTCCTTCTTCATGTTTTCCTATTATAGTTTTTGTAGATGTGACAATACCTGATCATTTTAAAAGAGAAGAGCAATTCACGAGCAATGGGATTATAGGCCATCAACATTCAAGCACCTCAAGACTGTTTTTGAAATATATAAAGAGCAAAGTAGCAATAGCAATAGCACTTAGACTTATATATTACTTCACAGTGCTTTACAGCCCCCTTTAAACGGTTACTAAAGTCAGCATATTGCCCCCAACAATCTGGGTCATCATTTTACCGACCTTGGAAGGATGGAAGGCTGAGACAACCTTGAGCCTGGTGAGATTTGAACTGCCAAATTTCAGGCAGCCAGCAGTCAGCAGAGTAACTGTGATTACTTTATTATCAGTATACTATACCTTATAGAAATTTTGATTTCTTTTTCTTTTTTCTTTTAAAAAAGCCAAGACCTTTTCAAAGGCCAACTGTCTGTCAATTGCCCAAATTTCTATTGGGGATACATTTGAGAACACTGCAAGAAACTTCTGAGCAGTCCCATTCTGGCATCTCCAAAATTTGACATGGGCAAATAGAGCGTATAAGCATTGGAGATCATAAAGAAGACATTCTACAATGATAGTGAGATGCATTGGACATACTGTAGTTCCTATTACTCTTTCCAAGGCTACCTCTTTGTTAAAGACACCATCACTACATCGCACGTTTGCAAATTCTCATTAGATAGTGGGATGGAAACGACAGCAGTAATGCCTTGTGTGTTCAATATTGTTTTTATATAGTGAAATGGTTCCCTTTGATAGTATTATTTTAAGCATTTGGGTACTTACCCTCCCTTGGTATGTTGTGCCAGGCACTGCAGAACTTTGTAAAAGTTCCAGGCACTGCAGATGTCAGGGTTTGCTCTGTAGGTGGTCTTTCCCCATTGAGCTCAACAGAGAAACAAATGGAGATTGGATACATTAATATCCCTGCAAATCATTGTCGTCGACCCCCCCACCCCAAATCCATAATCTTGGTACACATGTTTGGAACAGTTTTAAGGCAAATTATAGTTTTATTTGTGTTTGGGGGGGCATTTACAAGTCTGGGTTGTAATAACATTCTTTAATACTGAGAAATACAAGGTTAAATGTGTTAGTGACCAAATGGCTTAGGCTATATGGAACAAACGAAGTGATTAAGTCCCACACATCTGGGTATGAAGAGTTGGTATCAGAGCAGAAACATATGCAACAATTTTGCTTTCTTGCATTTTGTGGCTGATCAAGGTAGCATCTTAGATCTTGCTATAGTCAGGCCTTGTACGCCTCAAAGGAAAACACCAGATGTCCATTTAAACTTGCAAGATGAAATAATTGTAGGTTTCAGGATCATAAACAATTTAAAAAACACTCAAATTCATCAATATCTGACCATTCAGTATTTCCAGGTATCAAGGGAGGTATTAAAGGTATTGCTACAAGGGCTTCAGTCACAATTGGGGGAGCAATGGATTTCTTTTTCCATGGGTATTCAACTTCCAAATGCAAGTCTCAGTATTTAATCATTTCCCCCAAATGTTTTTCTTCAATTCTTCTTTTTATTAGTTATTATATTTTCATTCTACTTTTTAAAAAATATATAACTCAAGGTGGCAAACATATCCAGTTTTTTTCTGCATGCCATCACTCTGCTAAACAACTAATTCCCACTACACTGTCAAACTATTTACTGTTTTACTATTATTCTTCTCATTCTTCCTATTACCAACGGTATCTCCTCTTACTTATGGCTATAACCTTGTTGCTTGTATCTTTATGATTTATATTGCTTTATTTAGTTTCCTAGTATGATTTGATTGCTTATTTAGCATCCTATAACTATCACTAAGTGTTGTATCTCAGGGGTCCCCAACCACTGGGCCCCGGACCGGTCCTGGTCCGTGGAACATTTTCTACTGGGCCGCCGGTTTGCTGGACGCCGCCATCTTGTTTTGATGAGAAAGTGCTTCCGGTGAGCTTTTCCGGTTGGAAAGTGGCGTTTGGGTCCTGAAGGAATCCTCACGCCTTAGTTTCATCGAAGGGGGGGGCGGCTTCGAACAAAACTAAGGCGCGAGGATTCTTTCAGCACCCAAGGCAAGGCGAGCCGAGTGACCGTCCCAAAGCCGTCCCAAAGCCCATCGACAAAGGTACAAAGGAGGAGTTGAAGGTGGCGGGGAGAAGCGGGGGACAGCTGGCTGGCCGGTCGCTCGGCTTGCCTTGCCATGCGTGCTGATGCCGGTACCGGGCCGCAGATCATTTTGTGATGCCGGTACTGGGCCGTGGCACAAAAAAGGTTGGGGGCCACTGTTGTATCTTATGATTCTTGATGAATGTATTTTTATGTACATTGAGAGCTTATGCAGAGAAGACAAATTCCTTGTGTGTCCAATCACACTTGGCCAATAAAGAATTCTATTCTATTCTATTCTATTCTATTCTATTCTATTCTATTCTATTCTATTCTATTCTATTCTATTCTATTCTATTCTATTCTATTCCATTCCTTTCCATTCCATTCTCTAATGCTTCCAGATCCCATTGGTGTGAGTGGGTGAGACAGTCTGATCCAAAGTCATTCAGCCAGCATAAAGAAGACCTAGAATTCACAGTCTCCTGGTTTCTAGGACAGCATCTTTACTACTAGGCCAAACTGGTTCTCTGTTCTGTGTAAGCATTTCTCACGGCTTTTCTTCATACTATCAATGAAACATGGGAAGAGGCAACTATGAAAGTTATGTTTGCAATTCATACAGTTCTCCAAGGGGAAGATTTACCAGTCTCCCTTTTGTACAATCATTGTAGAAACCTAAACAGAATAGTCTTCTCGGCGATTGGTATTATGAACATCTCTAGGCAACCCAGATATTTTAGACCCGTGTTTCTCAAAGATTTTGGTCTCAGGACCCCTTTGCATGTCTTAAAATGATTGAGGATCTTCAAAAACTTTGGTTTATATAGCTGATATCTAACAATACATTGTATTAAAAATAAAACTGAGCACTTTTAAAATACTTACTTGACTTTGTTGACACCCCAAAAGGGTCTTGGGGATATCCAGAGGTCCTCAGACTATATTATAAAAACTCCTGTTTAAGACTATAGCTTAGCACAGCACCCTGCTAAGGCTTGTGTGATCTGAAATCCAAATACCTGAAGGAAAAATTCTACTATAATGTGAAACTGACCTTAGCTTAGGGCTGAGTAATGTATGGCTAGGCACTCATGGTTTTGCTGGACTGCAAATTTCAACATCTCTCACTATTGGCCCTCCTAATCAGGATTCATCGAAGTTCAGAGGACTATTCATTGCCTGTTTCATCCACCATCCACACTCAGCTGTGAATGCTGCCCATTAATATCATAAATAAATAAATAAATAAATAAATATATTTATTTTTCAAGAAGCTTTCCAATTAATGTTATTCATTTATCTAAGAAACTTTAATACATTTTCAAGGAATGAATTCTCCTTCCCTTGATATTACTCTTCTGCTTGCTCCATCATGATTTTTCAGATTCTTTTCTCTCTCTTTTAAAATTGTGACAATGTACTTCTACCCCCTTTCCTTACACAATAGAGAGATTCTAGAAGTGAAAATTGGCACCTGGTTCTCTCAAAAACTATGTGTGGGTTTTTAGAAATTGGGCATTTACATCTGCCTTGGCCAAAAACAAGGGCAACTTGAATTTCTAAGTTCAGCAAAGCTCCATCTTTCTTTCTTTCTTTCTTTCTTTCTTTCTTTCTTTCTTTCTTTCTTTCTTTCTTTCTTTCTTTCTTTCTTTCTTTCTTTCTTTCTTTCTCCTTCCTTCCTTCCTTCCTTCCTTCCTTCCTTCCTTCCTTCCTTCCTTCCTTCCTTCCTTCCTTCCTTCCTTCCTTCCTTCCTTCCTTCCACAAGCTTTGGGTGAAACTGAAAATGCAGTGCTTTCCTGTTTTCCCAGTGTGCACAAAGCTATGAAACTCTATCTGAAATAGTTGATTTGGGAATGATGAGGAGCACAGCTTGTTTAAAAGTGAAAATAAACAAATGCGCACACAAATTAATCTCTGGTTACCCAAAGATTTAGAAATCCTATTAAATATCTATTAACTGTTCTGTTCTTGAACCAGATAGCTTGTGACATGATGATATTTGTCCATCAGAGTTTCAAATCATTTAATGTATTGGATTTTTTAAAAAAGAAAGGGATTAATTACTAAGCTAATTAAACCTAGTTATTGATTCTGCATGCCTCAGTAAGAAAATCTCAGCTTTGGTAAATAAAACTCCCTTTCCCCTTCCCTTCTTCCTTCCTTCCTTCCTTCCTTCCTTCCTTCCTTCCTTCCTTCCTTCCTTCCTTCCTTCCTTCCCTTCTCTAGCTGATAGTGTAAAATACATGAGTTTACAGGAACAGTAGCAGCTTCTAATTGAGTTAGATTGCAAGCCTATGGTTCTTGCAGACAGATCTCAAGGGGCCCATATTTTTCCCCTGCTTCTGAGGTTGGAAAAACATAAATTAATTGTAGAAAGAGAGAGAATTGACCCCAAAAGTCTTCTTTGTGAGCATCAAAAAGATTATTGGAGCCAATCAGGAGAAGACAATGTGAGGCCATTCTGTGGACATAACCATAAACTGTCTCTACATCCATGTTCTTGATACTTTCCTCCCACCCCGACTCCTGGTAACGAACTAGATCAGATCCCGGAATACAATATTTTAATACATTTCTGCTACACCTATCTTCACTGAGATCAATGGAAGAGAAACAATGTATGAAAACAAAAGCAAAAGGGAAGAGGGAAGAGAAGAATGTTTTTTTCTTCTTCTAGTAGATCTTTTCTGCAGTATGTTCTACATGAGGCAGCACTTCAAACTTAGTTTGGGAGCTTTCCACTAGGCTTCAAGGTGGGATTCAAATGGCTGCTTACCTACCTATAAAGCACTACTTAGTAGGTAACAGCCCCGCTAAGCAGACCAGACCATGAAATCAATACTATAGGATGGCTAAATTAAGACTGACTCCAATAATAGAATCTCATAAATCAGATTGTACTTCTTCCTTCTTCTTATAGTTCAGTGAATCAGAAGTATATGTCTGCGCTGCTTCCAAGCAATGTTTAGAAGTTCTGCTCTTAAAAGTTGCTTTAGTCCAGAAGTCTGGCACCAGTCCACAGCATGTTTCATTTGTCCGAACAAACAAATGAAGCCCCATCCGTGTGATACTGGCAGCATGCAAAACCATGCCCCCTCCGGTCTGCGGCAAAACATTTCTCCACGAAACTGATCCCCGGTGCCCAAAAGGTTGGGGGGTACTGCTTTAGTCCTTTTTACCTAGCATCCATGGAGCTTGCATCTTTCCACCCGTCACCTTCTTTACTGTCTACACTGGCTTACTTACTTACATGACTATCTCTCTCCAGTTGCTTCTGTCTATCCTATAAAAGTTGCATCAAATGTGTGTGCTCCAGGTCCAAGGACATACGGCTTATCTGTTGCTGGGCCTATATTTTGGTGGGACTTCCTTACCAAGGTTTGGATGGCTCCAATCCTGTTGGGCCTCTGTTGAGCTGTAAATATTTACCATTTTCCCATGAACTGGACCAGAATCACAGAAGAGATTTTGTTGTCAAAGCAAAAAGAATGTATGTCCTTATTGCCAGCCTCAAATATATGTTATTATATATGTTATTTTTATTTAATTATTCTGGACGTGTAGAGTATTTCTTTCTTTTTTCTTTTTTAAAATTATTATATGCCTGGGTGTACAATCTCTTAATCTCTTTAACAAGTAAATAAATGCCACGCCGTTTCTACTTAACTATGTGAATATTTTCTTATAAAACATCAATTTCTAAATCTTTTGTTTTTAAAGTGGATGATTTATATGCACTCAAACTGAAAAATTGATCATAACATTTTGAGAAGTGGGTGGAAAATCTAAAGAGCATAACCACTTAATTCAACTATATAAAATAGGGCTTCATTCAAATCAAATAACATTCTCTCACTCTCTTCTTGGTAGTTTAATCCACTTTGATTAATAAACTCCTCTTCAAATTAACAATAATTCATTCATTTATTCTTAATAACTCAACACTAGTTTATAACATTAGAAATTTTTCTCTTGGATATTTAAAAGAGTTTTATAAGTTCAAAACCAGTAGCACTCTAACAATGAGTTTTCCAGATTTATGATCAGCCATAAGGGATATTTATTGCTATGATTCTGTAGAATATGTTTTAGCTAATATGTCAAAAAATGAAACATAACAACAACAATAACAATAACAAACCTATCAGCTGCTGTTCTATTTCAATCATTGCAGAACAAATCCATTTCAAGTTCTGCATCCTTACAGACCATGGCTAAACAATAGAGAGTGATTTTGTAAATAGTATTTAGCAGATGCTTTAATACTATGCATTAAGCGTCCAAATGAATACCGCAACAATGAACTTTTCCTTGTAATTAAAATAATTACAGATTAATATCTAGACTGTGCCCCACATAGATAATTATACTTGAGATACTCCTACATTACAATATAGATGCAAGTATGGATGTTATGGAAAATAATGCAGTTCAGAAGAAGAACTTTAATAATTGACTGTAAATTCAGACGCACAGCTTTGAATGCTAAATAATTTGACTGGGCTTCATCCATAATATAGATAATTCTCCCCCCCCCCCATTCCAGTGGTTAATGCATTGGCAGACTACCAGGAGATATGGGGATGTATATTAAAAGCATAACTTTTACTAGTTAAAATAAAAAAACCTTGAAACTCATGAAAATGTGCATAATTCTAATAAAGACCCCTATGATAATCTATTTATGCCCACACCCTATTGACTTTTTAAGACATACTCTACAGAATCCCTGTATCAAAGCATGTTATGCTCTTTAGAACTGAGTTTGGTTTGTTTATTTACAACCTGATCACTTTTGAAGCACTGATCGCCATTATGGGCCGTGCTAGCTGGGATTTTAAATTCCAGGTATATTGAGGCTGGGGGGGGAAAGCATCAAATACAGTGGTGGGATTCAAACTTTTTTACTACCGGTGGGCTTGGTGTGGCTTAGTTGGCCTGGCTGGGCGGGCATGGCAGGGGAAGGATACTGGTGGGCGTAGCAGGGGAAGGATACTGGTGGGTGTGGCAGGGGAAGGATACTGTAAAATCCCAATTCCCTCCCCACTCCTGGGGGAAGGTTACTGCAAAATCCCATTCCCTCCCCACCCCACCCCACTAACCCACTTTCCAGCTCCGTTCTCCTGTGCAGGGCAACAAAAAGAGACCCAGCCAATCAGCTGGGACTCAGGAGGCAGAGAATATTTGGGGATGGAGCCAGTCAGAGGTAGTATTTGACGTTTCTCCAAACTACTCAAAATTTTGTATACCGGTTCTCCAGAACTGGTTAGAACCTGCTGAATGCCACCTCTGCACAGCTAGTTCACAATTTTAAAGCTCAAGGCAACAAATTAAATCAATCTGGATTTTAGGATCCTTGTCCCTGAGAGCTTAAGTCGGTGTTTGTTTTTCCTTTACCATTTTGGTTTAAATTTTTGAACCTATCAGTGGAATCAAGAACTATAATTCCTCCCTATATATATATGGCTCCCAACTATGAGGGGGGAAAAGATGTGGTTAAAAAATTAGGTTGAAGTTTTCTTCCTGATACGTTATTTTCTTGTGTCATTTTTAAAGCATACTGAGATCTAATAGACTACTGAGGTTCCAGAGCAAAGGTCTCCTTCATTTAATGATCACTAAACAGGCCTTCTCTGTCCTTTGCAGGTCCCTCGGTTTGTTTGGCTTCATTCAGCTTCTCTCTCTCTTTTTTTTTTTCCAACCCGCCTTCCCACAGGAATGCGCTTGATGTGACAGCATGACAAGCTCGCCTCCAGTGTCGGTGGGGTTTGCCAAGAAGAAAATACTTTCCCCCCACATTTGACGTGCTTCCTCCTTTGCAACAGTCTGGTTTAATTGCACTTTGCATCTGGCCTTTACACAGCCCTGGTGATTAACAAGAGTAAACCTGGCTTGAGCTTCTGCCTCCGGGCCCCATATCAATTATCAGCTGGCACCCATTAGTCTTGCCAACTTTAGAGAAACCGTTTGTCTCTCCAAATGAATCAGAGAGACCATAGTAAATCAGCTCTCTCTTTTTCTCTCTCCCCCTCCACCTATCCCTGATCTTGTTAAAGCACTGTTAGTTCCACCATCCATTTCGCCGTGGCAGCTTCTTGTAGTATTGTTGCCATTCATACATCATGAAAGAGGTGATTCTCCTCGGCGTGTCATAGGCTACGTTCTGATAACACTTCATACTTTAAAAAAAATAAATACTAGTGATAGTCCAGTTGTGCCTCAGTCATCAAAAGTAGTCTATTCCCCTCTCCCCCTTGATTTAAAATACTGTATAATATTAAAAGCAAGGCAGCCCATTTTTATGGGCAATGTACAATCCTAAAGACTTGTGTGCTTGGTCTACTGGGTCCTTTAAAAATTAATTTCTATTGTTGTTATGTCCCGTTTATATTGACACCCCCTTTTGGTAGCTCAAGACAACAATTAATTTTATCACTATAAAACATCCCTGAGAGATTTTGAGCAAAGTTGTTACAACCAGATTTCAATAATATAATCATTTATGAAGCTGGGTATAAACTGGGTATACTGAAACTGGACAGCATAAACACATCATGCTAGTTCTTTATCATCTTCATTATGCTCCAGTTTGTTTCTGGATCTAATTAAAGGAGTTGGTTTCAACCAATAAATCTTTTCGTAGCTTGGTACCAAAGCTATGGACACCTGAATGGAGACCTCTTCCTGTAAGTTTTTAACCATACTCTATATGCTTGGGGGAGGTTTTTTTTGCTCCACATTCCTTTCATTGTTTATGTGTTAAAGAGGTTATCTAGGAGCAGGATCTATCCTTTATTGGGTTTTTTGATGCTGGATAGACACAGAATAACAGAGTTGGAAGGGACCTTGGAGGTCTTCTAGTCCAGCCCCTGCTCAGGGAGGAAAACCCTATACCATTTCAGACAAATGGTTGTCCAATCTCTTCTTAAAAACTTCCAGTGTTGGAGCCACACCCACAACTTCTGGAGGCAAGTTGTTCCACTGATTAATTATTCTAATTGTCAAGAAATTTCTCCTTAGTTTTAGGTTGGTTCTCTTCTTGATTAGTTTCCATCCATTGCTTTTTCCTTTCTTGTGCTTTGGAAAATAGGTTGACCTCCTTTTCTTGATGGCAACCCCTCAAATGTTGGAACACTGCTATAATATCTCCCATAGTCCTTCTTTTCACTAGACTAGATATACCCAGTTCCTGCAACTGTTCTTCATATGTTTTAGCCTTCAGACCCCTAATCATCTTTGTTGCTCTTCTCTGCACTCTTTTCAGACAATATTACCCTCTCTGGGTTTCATCATATACCAGTTCTGCTGAGATCTTCTTTTAAAAAAAATTGTTAAAATAAAAAGAAACCCACATAGAAAGTGCTGTTTAAAAAGAAAAGTGAAACATGCAAAACAAAGAAAAAAAGGATGTACCATTTTAGCAATGAATGGTTACAATTCTATACATAGTTATTTAATATAATTATCATTCAAGTACATATATGTATTTAATACATTTAAACAACCATCATGGTTTTTAACTTATTGTATTCTGTAAAAATGAGTCCCACATTTCATTATATTTGTCTGTGGATGGCATGTACAATCAGGTCTTCCATTCAATCCATTAAGTGGAAGCAAAAAAAGTTCAAAGGAAAAAAAAAGCAAATTCTAAAGTAGGGTTCATGAAAGAAGGGATTGAAAATAAAATTTCTACCAATACTTCCACATATTAAATATTGTACAAATCTGATCACATTTGAAAAGTAATTTTGTTTATCAAATTTTTAAAGAACGCTCATGTCAATCACAGAGGCACTCTGTGCAGTGTAGAAATAAAACAATATAACAGAGTTTTAAGAGAACTTGAAGATCTTCTAGTCCAACCCTGTACTCAAGCAGGAGATCCTATATAATTTCAGACAAATGGCTATCCAGTCTCTTCGTAAATGCCTCGCTCTTAAGAAATTTCTCCATGCTTCTCTCCTTGATTAGTTTCCATCCATTGTTTCTTGTCTTGCCTTCTGGTCACAGGTGGGCTTCAAAAATTTGAGCAGTTTCTCTGCCCAGTTGCTGGGTGGGCAGGGCCATGCACCACAGTGGGGGGAGGGGTGTTTTTGCTTTCTCCAGAGGCTTTCTTTGAGCCACTGAGAGGGCGAAAACTGCCTCCCTGGGCTCCAGAGGCCCTCTGGAGGCTGGAAATGGGCCTGTTTCCAGACGTCTGAAACTTCTAGGAGGCCTGTTTTTCCCCCTCCCTAAGCCTCCGTGTGGGACCTGTGCTTACCTCATATCCAAAATGGGACACATGGAGACTCCTGGGAGGGGTAGGTCAGGGTGGGAGGAGCCAACCAGGGGTGGGATTTGGCGGTTCACCGAACTAGCCATAACTTTAGCAATGGGTCCACCTGAACTTGTAGCAACCTACCCCTGCTTCTTTTGGAATTTTGGTGCTTTGGACTGATATTGCTGCATGGAGTTAGCAGAGAGCAAACAAAAATAATTGGAAGTCTTGAACGTTTTTCTATAAGAAAAAGCTAAAATATTTGGGACTGTAGTGTGTTGGGAAGAAAATCATGGCTGGGATAGACATGACAGAGATCTATAAAATAATGAAGGACGTGGAAAAGGGACAGGATATTTTCTCCTTCTGGCAAAACAGTAAGAACCAAAATCATCCAGAGATGTTGATAGAAAGGAAATTTAGTAGATATTAAGGCTAGTGATGGGATTCAGCCGGTTCGCACCAGTTCGGGAGAACCTGTTCTTAAGTTTCTGAGCAGTTTAGTGAACTGGTTGTTGGAAGAAATCAATAGGGCAGAGAACCAATTGTTAAATTATTTGAATCCCACCACTGATTAAGACAGTGCTTCCCAAACATGGGAAAATTACCCCAAACTAGTAAAAGTGTTTGGGTAATAACCCACATTACCATTACCCAATCACATCGTACTTAAATATGGAATTTCTGATAAGCAGTTTGGGGTAATGAATGTTCGAGAAGCACCGTATTTAGGAAACAACTGCTTCATCCATCACATGATTAGCCTGTGAAAGTCATGACCCCCAGATAGGGTGATGACCGCTAACTTTAATGAATTTTGAAAGGGGTGGGATAAATTCATGGAAAATATTCTATAAAGGTTTACTGGCCTTGAAAAATGTTATTTCTGAACACAAGAGCAATATGCCTCCAAATAACAGCGGCATGGGTACAACAGTGACAGAGATCCAGTAATAAAAGATCTGTCCTTGGATTATTACAAGAAAGCATCAAAATGCTTGCAGCTGGCAAATGGGGGTAAGTAAATAATCATAGCATCCATTTACACAGCCTTATATGTAACAAATCTGTTCATTGAAAACATCTGTAGCAGTCCAGGAAAAAAACAACACATTGACTTCAAACTTTTCCAATGATGATATGTAAATTGCTATTAACTCAGCTTTTGTTTCTGTGCTGGAACCTTTGGGCCTGGCTTCTGTGAAAGTGTTTGCTGTGTTATTTTCTTAAATCTACAATAACAGTTTTCGTTTACCCAGATGCAGGATTATCATTTAATCACCAGAGATGCATAAACTTACCTAGTTCCCAACCAGGAGTAGTTAACATGAGCCGAACTACTCCTGAAGCAAGTTGCTTTGGGAATTGCATATTGTAGCAATTTGCAATGGAGTTTAGGATAAATTTGTGTCAAATCAGCTTCAGTGATTTAAAGGTGGAAACTCAAGCAAGTGCAGATATTAGGAAAGAGCTCAAGGGCTCTCAAGGCTGAACTAACAGCAACATTTGGAAAGATGATTCTTTACTGACCTCAGTTTATTGCATAAGATATAAGACATCCCAATGGAGCTTAGTAATGAAAGCATATTTAAAAGTTAGCTGCCTAAAGCAGAATTTCCACTTTTCCTGTCCTACTGTGGCATTAAGTAGGGGTAGGGGAGGCATTTGTTCAAACTGCATTTACCTAATTCATATTTTCCAAACCAATATTTATGCTGAAACATAATTATGCTTTAGTATCTGTAAGTCCTTCAATATTGCAGTGCAATCAATCCAATTAAAAGAATCTATGTAAAAAAAATGTGGGTTTAGAGGGAAGTACTGTTTATACAAACACTTGTCCATTAGAGATGATATCAGGGAATGAATCCAAATTGCATTAGAGAAAATGGTTTGCGTGCACTTTAGAAGGAATGTGAAAATGCAGATGAATGTGCTGACTTGTAAAAGTGCACAAAGTGATGTGAAAGTCCAAATTCAGCAGAAGGTTGGGATAATTAAAAGAAAATGAAAGCAAACAAACCTGAATTTGGTAATTCCGTGAGCCCTTTTTTCTGAAACAGGCATCATGTATATGACTCGACAATGTATACTTTTTGGAGGATGGGGAAATATGGTAACAATTATAATTCTTTCCAGAATTATCAAATTTCTGTGAATTTCAGTGATTTGGGATTTGTGGTCCCAATCTATAGAGGGCACCAAATTCCTTTCCTTTTATTTTTCCAAAGGGAGAGATTTATATGCATGGGTACTAATATAACACAGGCGCAGATTAGCTTCTTAATGAAAACTGGATTCCTGCTATGCAGTACAGGTCCTCAACTTAAGACCACAACTGAGCCTAACATTTCTGCTATTAAGTGAAATACTTCTTAAGTGAGTTTCCCCCCATTTTATGACAGTTCCTGCCCAAGTTGTTAAGTGAATCACTGCAGTTGACAAATTAGTAACCTGGTTGTTAAGTGAATCTGGCTTCTCCGTTGACTTTGCTTGTCAGAAGGTCACAAAAGGTGATTTTATGATCTTGGGACAGTCATAAATATGAACCAGTAGTCAAGCATCTGAAATTTGATTACGTGACCATGGAAATGCTGCGATGGTTGTAAGTGTGAAAAATTGGTCATAAGTCACTTCTTTCAGTGCCCTTGCAACTTTGAATGGTCACAACATGAACTGCTGTAAGTCGAGGTTTACCTGTGCATACCTGGTCCCTTCAAGCCCTGTTGATCGATAGAAGGGGAGGAAGAGATTTCCCATTCTCAGATCACTCTTTGGTCGTTTTAGCAGATGCCCCCCAAATACAAGTGGATTAAAACAACTGGGAAAAACCAAAGCACATGCGAACCAAGAAACCTCCAATTGAACAAGAAGTTTGTTTGTGCACAAACCTACTGGGTAGATGATGAGGTGTAGATTTGCTGGCCTGGCATTCTCCCAGTACAACTTGTCAAACCAGGTTACCGCTGAATGAGCCTAGAGCAAAGCGAGCGAGCGCTAAGCCCCTGAGATGCCATTAGCTAAGTCCAGGCATGCTTGATTGGGGGGGTTGATTTCACTTTTCATCAAAGCAACCACCTGATCCCCCTTTCCAAGGTAATGGGCTTTTGTAATTCATTCCTCTGTGCTGTTGTTTGCTTTGGTTACTGCGGGGGCCCAGTGGAGGAAGCGGTGGTATTCTTTCTTCAATCAAGAGACAATTCCTTGAAAAGATAACACGTATTTGTCAGTATTCTGGCTGAGCATACACAAATTCCTCTCCGACTTAGTGCATTTGTACCCAAGGCAAACATTCTTGCATAATGTGCATGTCTTAATTTCCACCTCTCCGAGAGCATGTTGTTTATATACCAGTGTTTCTTAACCTGGGCAATTAAAGATATGTGGACTTCAACTCCCTGAATTCCCCATCCAGCTTGCTTGTTGGCTGGAGAATTCTGGGAATTGAAGTCCACATATCTTAAATTCCCCAAGCCTAATACAGTACTCTGCATTGGGACCAGGGGAAATCCCTGCATTCTGCAAAACAGGATTTCGAGTCCTTCAGATCCAGACTAAGACTGTTGAAGGAAGAATTTACTGATCGCTAGCTGATAATTTTTGGGTTGATGTTCCTTATGAACCAGGATTTCATGTATATTCTTAGACTCAACATGCTTCTGGCTGTAACAATACATTGCTTTCCTTCCTTCTTTCACAGATCCCAGGGATATCATACTTCAGTTAGTCCATTAGAACAGTGGTTGCCAACCAGTGGGCCAGGGACCACTGGTGGTCCACAAGAAAATTTTGGTGGTCCGCAGAGAAATGTCACCGCTAAAGCACCCCCCAAAGCAATTAATCCAGGCTGTGCGGGAACACAAGGATTGCATCACTTGCATCGCGAACAACACAAGGTAGTGAGGGGAGGGGGGAAAGGGCAGAGGGAGGGAACTTGCCCCACTCGCCCCACATGCCTGGCCTGGTCACCAGGCTGCTTCTTTCTGCTTCTTTCTTCTTCTACTTTTGGCTGTATGCAAGGAAATCAGCAAAAATCTTTCTTTCTCTCTCCCAAACTCCGCCAGAAATGAGTCTTTGGGACCCTGCAAGGCATCCTGCTTCAAGAGGCTGCACCGGTGTGACAAGTATCACAAAGACTCATTTCTGGCGGAATTTGGAGGAGAGAAAGAAAGACTTCTGCTGCTTCTGCTGCTTTCCTTGAATGAAGCCAAAAGTCTCTCCCCCCCACCCCGAGAATGGAGCTGGAGATGGTATCCTGCAATCGCAAATAAAGAATGATTGATCGGTAGGAAAACGGGGTGGGGAATTTTCCTGAAAACTTTTTTGGGGATTTTCCCAGGGTCTCTGGTTCACGGAATTTAAAATTATGAGTTTGGTGGTCTCTGAGGTCCAAAAGGTTGGCGACCCCTGCATTAGAAAGTCCAAGTTGGTAAATGTTCTAGCCCATTTTTTGATGCAAGGAGGGGGGGGGGGGGGGGGGGGTGGGGGGGGGGGGGGGGAAGGGGGGGGTGGGGAGGGGGGGGGGGGGGAGGGGGGGGGGGGGGGGGGGGGGGGGAAGAAAAAGGGGGGGGGGTCATCCTTTAAAAAAATCATGTCCTTAAATTTCCCAGTCACATGAAGTTCTGTGCCCTATTTTCCATTACATAATACAGATATAAATATATACATAATATATATACATAATACAGATATAAACTCTCTGCACTTTAAGGAGATGATTAAATTATCACAAAATATTTTAGAATGGCTTTTGCTGGAGAGAATTTTGTCAAGCATTCACTAATTCTCTAGGAAGTTAAATTATGGTTAATTATGGTTAATGCTAACAAAAACATACTAATATTCATAATGATGAATGAATGAATGAGAAAAATGAGGAAGCTTGGATACTGTTGTTTTAAATATCATTAAAGAGCTTCCTCAACCATATTTAAATTAATTTTAAATAATATTAAAATTGGAATTCATTGTTATGCCAAACATTGTCCAGTCTAGCCATGCAAAATTAAAAAGACCATTTTGCTGAATGTTCAAAATAAATAAATAAAATAAAATATTGGAATTCAACAATTCTAAAGGGCTTGAAAAGGCAAAAAAAAAAAAAAAAAAGATAATTGGTAGAAAATTCTTTTCTTAGGAAATAGTTCCAGTGCTAAGATGTGGCAAATTATATATGCATACCTCTGTACAAATCCCTCAAATTACTTTCCAAAGTGATCCAACACTGAAAATTTAGGCCTTAATTTAAGCCTTTTTCTTGTCTGAAAGCCACATTTTTATAGTAGTCTTTATTAGGGCTACTTGAAGATTCATTTTTTTCACTCTTCCTCAGTGAAAATGGACTTCAACTCCCAGAATTCCTCAGCCATCATGGTGGTTTCTAACAATGCCAAGTCGAAGTCAATGCATCTGGGAAGCAACCACATCAAGAAAGCTACATTTGCTTTTTAAGGAAACCAAAGTCCTGCATCTACTTAAAGTTCACTAAAATACGTTTTGAACAAATGTTACATTCAGGAATGAAATAACAGAAGAGGAAGTAGACTCAACGCTCCATTACCGGTAGTAGTGCAAACATAGTAAAGGCAGAGCCCAAAGGCAGATGTGTTGCACACTTCTTGTTTCATATTTTCAAGGAATCCAACTCTGTAAGATAAGCTTGCAACAATCTGAATTACTCCCAAATGGGAGCCTAGAGTTAGCATACAGGTAGTCCTCGCTTAGCGACCACAATCAGGACTAGCAACTCTGTTACTAAGTGACGTGATTGCTAATCAAAACATCAGTGACTGCAATCGGCTTATGACCTCACTTTTGCTGTGGTCATTAAGCATCTCACCACAGGTTGTTAAATAAGATATGAAATGACCACAGCTTGGGATTTTACTGCCTGCTTCTCCATCAAATCTGTGTATCAGAAACTGGCTGTGAAGTGCACAAATGGTGATTACAAAACTGGGGGATGCTGTGACATTTGCAAAATGCCCGGATTTTAATCACAATTGTTGGAAGAAATATCCAGGTCCAGTTCCAAGCTGGGAAAAAGGAGACAAAACGGAGTCTGGAGGCTGATTGGAAAGATGGTTTAATGGTGAAGTAGAACCACATGGATGTTCCTGGGCATCTGACTTCATGGAGTTGAGAATGAGGGGTATTTATACCTTATCTTGGGTTTTGAACTTGAACTTCCTGTTCCTGTGCAAGAACGTGTATTTTATTAGCTATTGTAGGGGTCATAGCTGACTCTGTAGGTTGTCTCAGCTCCCAGGTTTGGTTGAAGTTTGGGGTTTGCTGGGTAATTCCTATTGTGGCTGAGGGCTTATCCTACCTTTGTTCAGACTTAGCTGCAGGGAATTTGCTTATGAATAGAGCTAGCTATCTCTTTATCTCTTAAGTGCTGACATCTGCTGAGGGCTATTAAGGAAGGTGGGGGCTGCTTTCCAAGAGCAAGTTTCTCCATTTCTCATCCAAGGAAATATAATATTCTGCTTTTTTAATATTTCTCAAAATATTTCATTCTACTAGGAGAGGGGTGGGTGCTAACTTTCTACACATGATTGTGGAATCCTGCAATGGTTGTAAGACCAGTCATAAAGTTATTTTTCCAAAATCATCATAACCTTAAGTGGTTGCCCAACGATAAGAGAGGTCTACCTGTATTCTGTATGTCTGCAGTGATTGTGAGATTTTTAGTGCTCGGTAGTAGGACACATACACACACACATATAATATACAAAACCTTTGCAGCTGTAGCAGAAAAGCAACACAGAGGGAAAAAGGGAAGCTGTGAGGAAATAGTTGAGCTGCGGTAGATGCTATTGGCAATTCCTCTAGGGCTGCTCCAGTGGTGGGATTCAAATTTTTTACTACCAATTCTGTGGGCGTGGGTTGGTGCATGGTAAGGGAAGGGTACTGTAAAATCTCCATTTCCTCCCCACTCCTGGGGAAAGTTATTGCAAAATCCCATTCCCTCTCTACCCCACTAACCGGCTTTCCAGCTCTGTTCTCCTGTGCAGGGCAACAAAAGAAGACTCAGCCGATCAGCTGGGACTCGGGAGGCAGAGAATAGATGGGAGTGGGGGCAGTCAGAGGTGGTATTTCTGAACCACTCAAAATTTCCATTACCAGTTCTCCAGAACTGGTCAGAACCTGCTGAATACCACCTCTGGGCTCCTCCTGAGTCAGCCATTGTAGCAGCAGGACAGACTGGTTGCAGAGTCCTCCGAGGCTCTTTCAACATTCCTGGCAATCACTATTAGCCACTCTCTTCCTCTTCCTTCCTGTCTGGGGTTAAATGAGAGGAAAGGAAACAGCTACACCATTCCTGCCTGAAATACAGCAGATGATTACAAGGTAGCAGCCAAGAAATACAGAAAACCCCAAATCTTTGGTATTATCTCATGGCCATCCAGAATTTTGCAAATCCCCGTGTTCCGGTCATTTGTCAAGAACATCTTTATTTATTTATTTATTTTTTGGAATAGCAAAGGAGTGCCATTTTTAGCACATTTGGGGTCTGTGTTGGCTTTTGCTCCAAGCCCAGTGTTGCATTCTTTGATGACAGCCCTTCTCGCCCTGGAATCTTGCCAGTCATGTTTCAGAACAAGAATGAAGTGCTGGAAAGTTAAGGCAATCAATTGAACCAGGTGGCAAACTATTCTTTCATCAGTGTGTGTGTGTGTGTGTGTGTGTGCGCGTGTGTTTGTGTACACGTGCATGCATAAACTGGGATGGAAAGGAAAACATGTAAGCAGACAAGCCTGTAATTACAGTTCTTAGAATAAATGTGTTGGCAAGAGGACAGGAGTTGTTCAAAAGATGGTTGAAAGAACAAGCTGCCCCACACAACAGAGATGGAGTGGGGTGGGAATGAAAAACATTGGGAAAAACCAAGTGAGTTCTGCCCTTTTTCACAGATATTTTAAAACCTCTTGCTTTCCCCACAGACAATAGGGTATTCTCAGGATAAGACTGACATCAGCTGATATACGCAATCTGTGTATTTCCTCCCTGTGTTTTGAGCTACGATTCTCAACATCCAGATGTTTTTGGATTTGCAATTCTCAAAAATACAGAATTATCATCTGATATTTATTGAGACTAGCTAATTGCCTGTATGTGCCATAACCATTATTGCAAAGGAAGTCTGCCATCGCTCTCTGCGTGTCAATATTCTCTCAATAATAACTGAAAATATATTGTTTTCTTTGTTTTCATTATTGTTATTACTTTGGTGTTGTTGTTGTTTTTTGGCTTGTGATCTGTTTTTCACTGGGGACTAAGTTGCATGGAGTTGTCATTTGTTTTGTGGGGAAGGGAATGTGGAAAATGAATAGCAAAAGATTGTCCACATGGCATTTTGGGGATTGGACAAATCCCAAAGGAGAAAAATGAAATGTTGATATTGGGATTTGAGGATTAGGTCTGATTTGATTAGAGAAAATATTTTGGATTGTCAAATATATGGTGATGATATAAGTTAAGTATATATGAATAGTGTTTTTGAATGTTGATTATTAGTATTTTAAAGGTTTTTGAGTACTGATTATTTATTTAAACTTAGAGAAATGTTGTTGTATTTTATTATTGTCTCTGTATTGAAAAAAAGTTGGAGGTCATTTTCTTATTTATTATATGTACTTTTTCACTTTTTAGCTTTTTATCTCCTTATCCTTTTTTTTTCTTTCTATGATAGTTTGTATTTTATTTTATTTTTAATTTAGTAAAGATATATTTTTTTAAAAAAAGAATTGGACAATTTTTTCCATGTCTCCATTTTTGTGTGCACCAAATCTATAGTTTTACAATATATGAATTAATGCTAAACTGATCGATTGTCTTCATTATCTGTTTGCTTGAACTATCAATCCACTTTATTCTAGGAAATAAATGTTTAATGTCATGGCTGGTGCTGGATTTTAAAGCCAAACCTCAGACATAGGAGTAAGTAATTGAGGAAATAGCAAATAGGTTTGTACCATAATCTATAAGGGATCAATGGACAAATTTGTGTTTACTTTTGTTAAGTATGAAAATATAAGGTAGATTCCCTCCCCATTTTATTCTCTCTTTATTCTCTTGGTTTGTATCTTTTGTTATTAGAGCTTTTTGAATTTTAATTTTAAAGTTTATTTTCTTAATTGTGAATGCATTAAATAAATTTTACAGTCACAACTGCATACGGTCCATATGTTGGTTTTTTAAGGGGGGGGGTTCTTTAAAATCAGGGCAGTTTAGTTTCTATTTTCAATTAATTGCATCAATTACAGTTTGCCATGTAAGGATTGTCATGGGGTGGGGAGGAGAGAAGAAGTTGCATGCTTCCTAAGGGGGGAAAGGAAATAGAGAGAAAATCTGTGGGTTTCACAATTTAGATTACAGACCTGGCCATCTAACGGAGGAATTCTGCAACACCTTTAAATCCAAAGTCTAAAATTGCGAAGTTGCATCACATAGCACATATTATTAAGATATAAACAACTCTGTCTTGGAGAAACCCATATCCAAATAAGTGCACAAAGGATTACAGGATTCATAATTAAGCCTAGATCCCATGAAACACACCCAACCCTCATATCTGGCCTTTGGGTTCTTAGATGACCAAAATGGGACTGATCTCACTGTACCTCTCTCATTCTCCCAGTTGCCATTGCTTTGGAAAGCTGGTTCAAGGAAAACCGCTGCTGAAGTTGGCGGGACTCTCTTGGCCCAAGAATCCTGCAGAGCAGCAGTGACACAGTGTCTCCATACCTCCTTCCTCCCTTCCTTTCTACTTGTCTTTCAGCATCCCTTTCACTTGCCAAGGTCTTGCACTGCTGGACCAAGGAGATGTTTTATGCCAGGACACAGTAGGGAAGGAAATCCCTCCCCTCCTCCAGACAATTGTTGCTAAAACAGCAACCAAAAAACATGGGGAAATGGGATTGTCAAGGTTTATGTGGAAGAAAGAGACATAAAGTAAAGAATTAAAGTGGGAGGGGCCGTGACTTTGTAGTATAGTTTGAATACCGAAGAATGTGAGGCAAGCAAAGCTACTAAAGATAAGGTGGGCTCACGCTTGTCATAAAGTATGCCAAGTACTCCTGCTTTGGCAGTTTGGCTTATTTTCTGCGGCTAAGCATAGAGGACAAGATGTGTGAAATTCATGACATAATCAGGTCCTTCAAAAGTGTAATCTTTATCTATAGCATGGGACTCCAAACTTCACAAACTTTAAGATTTGTGGACTTCAAGTCCCAGAATTCCCCAGCCAAACATGCTGGCTAGGGGATTCTGAAAGTTAAAGTCCACAAGTTTTAAAGTTTCCAAGTTTGGAGATCCCTGATTTATAGTAATTGGGAAGCCTTCAAAGGAATGAATCTGACCAGATAGATTAGTGTCTTTTAAGGTTCTTAGAAGCCATCCATTCCAGAGGCTGGTCCTAGCTTGACTTCAGAGAGACAGACATGAAATTTATCCATCCAGCCTGTTGATAACATAGAAAGGCAGCTGGGATGGAGCTCACCTTACAACCTTTGAAGAAGGATGTTCCCAGTTGCCACGTCTGGCTCAGATGGTTCACTCTAACCCAGTTACTGGTTACTAGAGGACTTGACCTCAGGATGATGCTGGAAAATGCCAGGTTCAACTGACTTTTCTGAGATCTGCTCTTCTGAGTACTGAACCTTGCTCCAGCCACAATGCTAAAGGAAGGGAAGAATGACATTGATCCTTGGAGAAATATGGAAGCAACCAGGGTACTAGACTGTGAATGTCTATTTCTTTAAGATTTATATACAATCTTGGAATTCTGCTTGCATACTGTCTGCCTTGCTACATATTAGAATCCCTTTCTAAGCTTCTAGATCTTCTCATTCAGTACAAGGAGTTTTCATTCCTTCGGATGGGATTGGGATGTAAGAATTGATGTCCTCCATGTCAGCAATGGACTCATCCCAAGTAATCTCAACACCAACACACATAGGTGGACACATCATAGACATAGCTTTCATGTTGGAACAGCTGCTAGATTAAGTCCTAAGTGTTAATCTCTTCCCATGTCAGATCTCTCCTTGTTCATCTCAGGTTAACTGCTGCCTACTAATTCTAACTACTGCACCACTACAGCTCCAAGACCACATCTCTTGAGTTATCTCTTTCAAAATGCAGACCTGTCAGCTGAAGAAGATTGTTTGTATCTCAACCCCAATACCTATTTTCCACTGAGGCATTTTTTTTGAACCCTGAAACATATATATATATATATATATATATATATGGATCTTTATTATTCGGTTTCTCCGCGTAAGATTGGAAGTACTTCCAATCTTACGCGAGAAAACCATCCACATACAAATACCCGAGAACCTCAGAAAACATATATATATATATATACACACACACACACAGACACACACATATACACACAGACACACACACACACACACACACACACACACACACACACACACACACATATATATATATATATATATATATATATATATATATATATATATATATATATATATATATATATATTTCAAAATTCAGTGAGTAATTGGCCTTGCCCCAAAACTATTTGTTGTCAACCTCTCAACCGCTTTGCTCACTTCTTTCTTCCAAGCATGCATCTTTTGGGCAAAGACACTACTTCAAGTGCACTCAACAAGAAAACTAGATGAAAAAAAAATTAAGGAAGAGTTTTCATTGATATCAAGTATATTTCTTTGATAGCCCAATATTCAGTTATTCCTTGAGAAAAACTTGGTGCCATAGAATCATATATTTGGAAGGTGCCTTAATTTATCAAAAATTACAGAGAAACAGAGACAAGATTATAAATGGTCCTATAATAATAAGAGGAATTTCTGAAGCTATAGAAAAGATTAAACTAGGAAAAGTACTTATTATAAATGTTTTGGGGGTGAATTCTTGCAACCTTTGCAAAGACATTGAATTTTATCTTACAGGGAGAAAAGATGCATCTTACAAAGAGAAACAATATCTAAGATGTGGATACAGGTATAAGTAATACCCAATGAAAGACAGTACTTGACTTTGACAAGAAATAATAGACCAACACCATTACTTAAAAATAATTATAAACTGTTCACAATGGTTCTAGCTGATAGACTGGAAATAATTTTGCAAGAATTTACTCATAAAGGTTAAGGTGGGTTTTTACCTAAAAGATAATTAATTAAAAGGCAATTTTAGTACAGTTTTGGATATTTTTGAATATTTTGAATAGCACAGTGGTTTTACACTGATATTTTTGGATATTGAGAAATCTTTTGGTGATTTGAACTGCACTTGTTTATTTACAATTTTGAAATAACTAGACTTTGTGAAGACTTTAAAAAATGGATAAAATCAATTTACATGTCATAGAAGGCACAGTTGTTCGTTGTCTCCTCTTTTGTTTATTTAAGCTTTAGATATATTGAATAGAGGATTAAGGAGTGTAAAGATTAGAAGATAAATCTATAACTCAAGAGCCTTTGTAGATAACTTGGTAATTGTCCCGGAAGAGATTTTGAATGGAATTGAAAGTTTAATGGAAAAATTAAGAAAAATTTGTGCACTTCCAGATGTTAAGATCAACAAACAGAAGACAAAGATGTTGAAAAGAAATATGAAGATACAATAGAATACATATTGAATTGATGACTAAAATGGTTTTTAAAGTTGAGAAAAAGATAAAATATTTTGATATTTATATGACAAATATTAATTTTATGTCATTCCAAAATAATTATGTTAAGACCTGGAAGATACATTAAGATAATAAAAATCATTGCTGGGGAGAATGTCTGTGATTAAGATGACCTAGAATATTATTTTTATTTCAGACATCAGTTTTGACATAATGCATCATTTAACCAATGGCAGATCTAAAAATGCAAGTTAATGTAAGTTGTTACAAAATGTAAAAGAAAGAAGAGGGTTGGGTTTACCTGATTTGAAATTATATTTTGCAATCTACTGCTTGGTCTGGATGAAAGAATGGATGTCCATTGGAATTTGAAGGATACGATTTAAGATTTGGTTGGCATGGATATCTATGGTACGATAAATGTTAGTGTAGATTTTAAAAATCATTTTTGTCAGATGTGCCAATACGGAACAGACAGACCTATGTGGCTCTCAGCACAGGAAATATTTTATACAAGAGTAATGATTATTAATAATAAATGGTTGACTTACTCTGTTGTATTAGAATTTTCTCAAGAAGAATGCAGAATTAAAAACAAGAGAATTATTGGTTGAAGGATAGTAATGGCAATGTTTTTGTATGTATAATTATTTTAAAAAATTAAAGTGGATAAAAGAACTTTGGGTTTTGAATAACATAAGACTGAATTTCAAATGGAACTGTGTAAAAATGATGACTATGTTGTTGCTAGAGTGAACTTTTATTGAAATATGAAATAGAAGAAGACATGAAAGAATGTATAACAGAATGGGCTAAAACTTTGGTTATAATTTACACATGGATCAGAGGGAGAATGTAGTTGAAAGGGTAGAAATTTATAATAATCTTAAAGAGAATTTTTATAACATGATGTATCATTGGTACAAGTCACTGGAAAAACTGTCGAGAATATATAAAACTTATGCTGGAAATGTAATCAACAAGAAGGGATATTTTACCATGCTTTATGGATGTGTAAAAAAAAACCAGAAAATGTTGGAACTCAATGACACACAATAATACAGAAGGTTTTAAAGATGCACATACAATTAAAACCTTTAATTTTTCTTTTGGAATTGATGGTTAAGCAACTGGAAAAAAGTTATGGAACTTTGTTTTTATAGCTTCATAGAAACTATTACATATACAAAAATGGAAAAACAGTGACGATAATGGAACTTGCTGAGATAGCTACACTGACTCCTTCAATTGGAGATACAACATCATTTAAAGTTAATGATGGTTGGAAACCCCTTAATGACTTTTGTGAGAAACAGAAAAAATGATATATGATTCTGAGGTTTAGAATAAAATTAATAAATTATACAGAAAATATAAACAATGCCGTAATCATAAAGAGATTATTTTATGTTTATACTTTTAACTGCTGTAAAAGAAAATCAGAAATCACACCTTTATAAAAAAAATTCTTTAAAAAAATCTGCACCTTTGTCTTTGCTTTTTTCTTATTTATTTCATTTTTATTTTTTTCATTCTAAATATTAGTTCTAAGGTACTTTAGAAGTCATGCAGTGCAGAAACTGCTAATTCATTAAAATCTGATGGGGCAGTCTACGAATCCTTTAAATTAAATGAATAAGCAAACAAATGAATAACTAAATATATATATATATATATATCTTGTAGAAAAAAAGTAAATAAAGTGAAAAGGATGCTAGTAATTAGCCCAAGAATTATGCAATAGCTAAACCAAGTGCTTCCTCCACTCCATGCAATTAGTTCAACGGTCAGGAAAGAGATGTCTACAGGTGCAAGAATATCAATTGGATGCCTAAGATGCAGTCAGTCATTCATAAAATAAAAAAAGTGTGTGAGGTTTTCGTGATTCTGTGAAATTTTACATGAAAACAGTGAAATCCTAATGTTAAGTGTATAATCATGCAAAATGCTGTAGCATTTCTGATGTTGCAAGATCCCAGATTCTGTAGTTCTGATTCCTGAACTGGATAAGGAATGTAACTAGATCATGGTTCCCCAGAATGGTCAATATCAACTTCCAATGATTGATGGAACAATCTAAAGGATTGTTTTTATGGAGTATTGCAGGCTAATTCTGCTGACTGTCAACCACCAGCAGTTCGGTAGTTCGATCCTGACTGGCTCAAGGTTGACTCAGCTTTCCATCCTTTCGAGGTCAGTAAAATGAGGATCCAGATTGTTGGGGGCAATATACTGAGTTTATAAACCGCTTAGGGAAGGCTATAAAGCACTATGAAGTGGTATATAAATCTAAGTACTATTGCTATTATCATTCACAGCACTATCAGTTAAAGTTGTGTCTATTGAATTATTTTTCCTATAATAAATGTTTGAGGATCCAACGAACAATCTGACACTTCTTGAAGAGCATGATGAGCTTAAGATTTTGAAACCTCTGGACTAGATGATCTCCAGGATCCCTTTCATGTCCTTACGTTATATAATTTCATGATCTCATAAAGTTTTTTTTTAAATGGGAGTCTCAGTAGCTTCCGGCAATCTAGGAACGGTAGCCAACTTCTGATCTGATCTGCTGATATGTCTGTCTTTGAACTGAAACCTATGCCATGAAATTCAAAGTGCAAAGAAGAAAAGATAGCCAAATTCCAATCTATATGCTGTTTTGAAATGTGCCAATCAGCTCCTTTCTCATAGAAATGCAGAGCCAACGGAACCACTCCTAGTTTCAAATAAGAACATCCAACCTGAATTGTGAAAAGACCTGGCAAAATTATGCTACATCATCAGGCTTGATTTTTTTCCAAAATTCATCATATCCTCCTCTTACTCAGAAGCAGACATCATAACAAGGGAACCCATTAGCATTTCATTTCCCTTACTGCTTTCTCTGAAATGGTGGCCATTTCTTTCAGCACAATTTTCTGTGGACACTTAGATCTCATAGTGGGTCGGCAATATTTAAATGTATATGCAACTGTCCCATGTGCTACCTATGTGTGTACTTGCAAACTGCTGGAGAAAAAAAAAACATCTGTTGCAAATCCAGTTCTCCACCTCTCCTGGCAAGACATAAAGCAAATATTTTATTGCCTACCAGAATTATGCAAGAACAGCCTTGAACCTAGTTTTTTGTAGTACAAGATGTGGAAAGGAAAGCAATCCTTGCTGTGAAATCTGCTCAGGTGTGCACTAAATTCTCCAAATTGTTCAGGGATATATTGTTCTTGTTTGCAGAGCCTTCCATGTAAAACCACATTGCTATTAGTCAAATTAGATTTTTAACATTCGATCTTCGAAACGGAGCTCTTTCACCTCTAGGCCTTTTCAGTGGGCCGTGCAATTTTTATTTGTGGCTGCAAATGTTCTCATGCCCCCATCAAGTTCACATCCTTTGCATGTTGGCAGGTATGTTCTGAGTGACAGGAAAGCCTTTCTTGTGGTAGATGAGTCACTGCACTTATCTACCAGCCACTCCTTGGGTGTGTATTTTATGCCAATCGGCCCATTTCTCAACAGCAGCCAGTGCAGCTCCGAAACAATACAACATTGCCCATAATGACAAGGAAATGTAGTGATTCAGTAGCTTTGACAGAAGGCCAAGGCACCACTTTCTTTCAAGATTCTGGACTGCCGAGATCCTTAGAAGCAAAACATCATGCCAGTTCAATGACTTTCGTTTGAAAAACGACACCAGTTTAGCCCCAGAGTTTCTTAGCTGTGTATCACTCATCTGTAACATTAGAATTTGTGTATTTCCTTCAAATGCTCTCTGTGACTCATCTCACTTTATTAGTTATAAAGGGGAATCCAGCTCTGCTGAAGAATGAAGAACTTCCAGTGAGGTTATCTGAGGACTAATTTTACAGGTTTGAAGAAAATGGGAGCTGTTGGGTTTTCTCCCTGCCCTTTTCAGAGTGAAAGCATCTTGGTCAAAGGCTATCTTAGTCCTATCCTACCTCCAGATGTTTCAAAGTAGAAAACTCCCCAAATACCAAGTCAAAATATTCTTATCTAAACTTTCAACTCATCTGCAGAGCAGCTGGTTGTTGAAGTCTACAATAATTGTTGAAGTCTACAATAATTCTAGCGATAGCAGAATCCCCAGATCAAAGCAGATTAGTTTCCCAAATACGTTGCTCAACACTCCCATGTGACAAGTAGACATTTTATACAAAGATGACAAACCTTCATTGATTTGGCTTCTCAGGTGTGCCAGTTGCTCAACCCAGCTCAAAGAAAGATAGCAAAATTAAAATGGAAGAAATCTAATTTTTAATTTCAAAATGCAACAGAATACTTTAAGAGACTTAGATTAAGCTTGCAAAACCAGGTGTAAGAATTTAGGTAGCATTCCTAATGGAAACTAGATTAATCAAATGTGGAATCTGGGAAGAAGGTGGTGACTGACAGAAACAGCTTAAAATAATTTGGAGTCAGCAAGGAATCCGACAGTACAACAGTAGACCCAGGTTGCAGTCTGGTGAATTGATGAAACCAATGCAAATCATTTTGTCTGAGTCTGTTGCTCAACCATGACATTTCCATGGTGGTCTAAACTTCTTATGATCAATGATAGTAGCTGGTTATGTCATTGCTCTGCAAGACAACATGTTACTCAGCAAATGAAATATGAAGTCCCAGAAGATAGCATGAACCTGGGAAAATAGGACTTGCTCTGCAGCTTAACTTAACAGGTACCCAGGATTTAAGTTAAGTTAGTTTAGGCTTCACTTAATTAAAGCACATGATTTCTTGTTTTGTGCATATTATTTGAGGTGGTGCTACCAACTCAAACATTGTTTTCAGAACATGCATTTACATCAAAGGTGATATTCAGCAGATTCTGACCAGTTCTGGAGAACCGGTAGTGGAAATTTTGAGTAGTTCGGAGAAATGGCAAATCCCACCTCTGATTGGAGATTTTATAGTATCGTTCCCATGCCCTGGCCACCAAGCCACGCCCACAGAACCAGTAGTAAAAAATTTGAATCCTACCACTGATTTACATATCAGATTTTTGTTACTCTCAGCCTTGTGGTTACAATGAACTCTGTCTGGAGCTACTTTAAAAAAAATTGGGAAATTTTAATGAATTCAAATACAACAGTGAGGAGATTTATTCCATGCTTGTTTTAATTAATCAAATTTATCTGCCACCTCTTTTTTTTCCCATGCTGAGGTTAATATTTCTTTTAAAGTCCAAAATGAATCTGGACTCAAGAATTGTCTAGGTCATGGAACCCTTGCTCCTTAACAATTGTCAATGTCAGGAACCTAAGTATTAGAACATCCTACTTTGGAGTTGTATCAAATTCTCTCTCATTTTTATTTCTGTGGTTTTTATCTTAAGTTAAGATGTCTCTTCATGTGTTTTCTGTCTGTATGTTTCATTTCAAATGTGTATTTGCTTTATTTTAAATATTACATTTTATTTTTTAATTATGATTTGTTTATGAGTTTTCTTTTTGCATTCCATCTTTAAAGTCAACTACTCCTAGGATGGCTCATAAGTATGGTTTTGCATTTTTAATGCTGTGATAACTAATAATGAACAGAAGGATTAAATAAACAAGTTAAAATTATTTTATGGTTGTTTATGTTTTATTACATGACTGCGTGTTATATTTTGTTGTTTTGTAATTTTTTGGTTTGTTGCACTGTCAGCCAGATATTCAGACTGAATTTGACATTTTATCCACCTAATTAGGTCCTTCCCAATTTGCCAATGGTGTTCAAGTTGTGTTCCAGTTGTTTTGGGATTGTACCCAAGGCGCCTAATATTATTGTGCTTATTATTTGTTAATGTTGTATTATTATTGTGCCTTATTTGATTTAAAGCTAATTTAATTTATACACGAATAATATATTTGATTTATGCATTCAGTTGTATTTGGAAATATACATAAATGTATTGCAAACAGACAAATGTGGTGGCTTGGATCTTACTTAGGAGTAAAGGAGAGGAAATCATATTTTATAGAATAGACAGAGAAAGCAAACTGAAATTGCCTGATGATCCTGTCAGGAAAGGAAACAGATAACAAAAAACAGGTTGCATTATTTCCGTGATGTCAAGGAAATAAATACATGGGTACAATAAATGATATTATTTAAATTAGAAGATGCTAGCATCAGTAGAAAGGATAGACTTGAAGTCTCTTTAGAAGAGCAGGCTCAATCCATAGTAAGATCATATTCCTATTTTCAGATCCTACATTCCTGTTATAATTTATTCTACTTTTGTAAGTCCTACAGTTCCAGAGCTTATAGCCTGCAACCTTGCGGGCTTTAGGGTTGCTTTGTGTTGGTGAAGAGCCCAGTGATCACCATAGGAACGAGCATGCCAATAAAGATCCTTTGTTGCATTTGTCTTTCTATCTGTCTAGCTTGGTTCCTGATTTAAGTGGCCACAACATTCCTTTCTCCTGCTGCAAGAGCCAAGCCATTGTGTCTGTGGTTTGAGACAGGTGAGTTATAGTTAAAGATCCATTTCCAAAGGAATGTAGCTATTCTGATTAGGAGTAGATTCTGAAAATGGCTAACCTATCTATAATTCACACACATTATTGCAAACCCTATCACACAACATCAGCATGCCGGAATATCAATGTATAGTGCATTAATTAATCAGTGTGGGTTAGTGGAATGTGGAATGATGGGAAGAAGGATTTCTTGACAACCAAAGTCATAGAGTTACCTATTTCCTATTTCTTCAGGCATCATGATCATCATAGACAAAATGTAATCTGAACATCTGGTTGACTGCAATGATTAATCATCATCATCATCATCTAAGAATTTTACAAAATACATCAAGAAATTGCAGCTTCCTGCAATAACACCAGAGGAATAAATGTTTAATGAATAAAAGAGATAATAATAATAATATGATCTTGGTGAAGCCATCTTCATTCCCTTTGATTTATGAAAATGAAAACTTAATTACTATAACTGAAAGAAAATATATTGTTTTTCTATTTACCATGCATTTGTTTCCTTTTTGTGGTCTCTGGAACAGTCTCTTCTACAGTGGAAAATGCATGAGACCTACATTAATGAGAGTCAATATGGTGTAGTAGTTAAGGAACAAGGCTAGAAAATGGGAGGTCATGAGTTCAAGTCTCTCCTTAGCCATGAAAGCCAATTGGGTGACTTTGGGCCAGTCTTTTTTCTGTCAACCCAGCTGACCTCACAGAGTTGTTGTAGAGAAAATAGGAGGAGGAAGATGTGTTTGATATGTTCGCCGCCTTGAGTAACTTTTCAAAAGTAATAAACACTGGATACCAATCAATAAATAAAATAATAAGGAGCCACCTGAATTCCTGTACAGGGCATTTTAATTAGCAATAATTGTAATCAATTATATAATCAATGAGTAATATTAGCAAATATTGCCAATTATAAATGCACCACCACACACACACACACATGTATAAGTACCAGTAAATGATATAATTGTGAACAAATATACTGTAAATTTAAAAAATTGAAATAATTATATGATGAGAAAAATATTTCAGAATTAGCTTAAGTTATTTCAAGGAAAAGTGGAAACCAAATAAAATGCTATTTTAATTGCTATTATGTGAACTTGAGGAAGAATGATATGTTTAATGGGATAATTATTACTGTTATTATGTTTTATTATCTTTTCCCTCATCTTCAAGGAATAATTATACCATAAGAGCATTGTGTTATGTAGGAGGTAAATGAAGAAATTAAGTGTTCTTTTTTTAAATAACTAGGACTATGTCCACTTTTCTGACTTAGGCAGAGTCAGGTTCACCACAGAAGGCCCACTCAACACCGAGTTGTAATACCAGTAGGAAAATATTAAATACTATTGTCCCACTATAAAACTTTTATATATACAGCTGAAAAGGGGATAATGTTTGGAAGATGTGATGAGCTTTTATGTCAAAAGTTTGGAAATGGTTGCTGTCTCCGAAGGACACATTTGAAGCTTAGAAAGCTTAATTTTGATAAAATAAAATACCTAGACATCTACCTGCTCTCTATCCCCAAGTAGGAGAGGTTTTGAGCACTAGATGGCAGCAACGTATGAATAACCAAGACGAGAGGTATCCAGGAATGGATATTCAGTATATTTTCTTTAGGTGATCAACTTAATGCGCCTCAAATAATGTTTCTGAATTAGAGAGCTCAGGAAAAAAAAAGCTTTCTGTTACATACCAAAATCCAAAAGATACAGAAGTTAAGTTATTCCTCTCCAATATTATAAGGAAAGACACTATTGCAAAGAAGACAGGAGGAGGGCTTTGGAAAGCATTGGTCTTTCAATATTTGCAAAGGAACCATCTCCTTTTATGCCTCAAAGTACTTGAATCAAAAGCAAAAGACTGATACAATCTAAAGAGAAACCAATGTGATCAGAAATAAGGCACAACATAAGAAAACAGACATTATGTTTCATATGGTCTAAATATAATAATGTCAAAGGCTGATATATTGGACACTGGGACTTCTTATATTGACTGTCTTCTTTCTCTTTTTCCAGTTTATTATTATTTTCACTATTCTTTTACTTTCCCCCGTTGAAAAAAAAAGATATTTTATGGAAAAATATTTTAGATATTTACAAATTGATAGAGTTTTCCTTTTGGACTTTATCTTTCTTATTAACATCCTCCCCAAATATTCGTAGTTGCTCTTGTGAAAAATATCCTTGGAAGGACTTTCCTCAGAATTTTCTCTTCTCTTGGGAAATGAGAAGTGGAAACATGGAACAGAAGGTTGTATGCTGAAAATCTGCCCCCTCATCTGTATTTCTCAAACACTCCACCCCAACCAAGCATAATTTCACTGATTTGTTTCCTCCTTTGGAAAAGTGTAAACAAGGTGGGTCACTTGTTTTATATCAATGGAACTCAACATTATTTTTAAAGAAATACACAGCAGGCCCTCAGCACACCACTGATGTGTACATTTTGATGCCAGATAATGAATTGCACCTTTACTGCAATAAGAAATGTGGTTTGCAGATGAGCCAGAGTTAATTTCACCTGTTTTAAATTCAATTGGTGCTTATCTCCCCATTGGGCATTGGCTATATTATTATCTACTGCAAATATATCTTAGATTGATGGTGGCATTTTTTCTAGGAATAGGTTATCTATGTGCAACACTTGGGAGATTTTCAAATGCTTGAAAGAGAAAGAGCATTTAGCTATTTTCCAGTGCTAGGTCAAGTTGAAGAGGTTATCCAAGAAGGTGGCTAAAGTCAATAAAAATGGTCTGAAGTAGTACTAGATGTTTAAATGGACCCAGTTTTGTCACAATATGCACACATTGGAAATCCAAGCATGCTAGCAGGGGGGAAATGTTTTTCTTGGGTATAAGAAGCTATTGCTTTAAATGAGTGATTAATTCATACCTTATATCCTGTAATATGATTGATAGTATAATTAGCTCTGCTTGTAATATTTGCACTAGTTATGGTAGATTTCATCCTCACACCACCCAAGACTGTGATGGCATCTTATTACTGCATCATTGGACCAATTGTTATTGCTTGCCTTTTGTTCACAACTACAAGAAAAATTATAAAGAATATCAAAGAAAGTTATCCACTTCTATAATGGCAGGAGCCAAAGATCAGTCACTTGCAAGTGAGATAAAATAATATTTTTCAGTTGTCTAAACATTGTAAGAGTGCCAGTCTGGAGTAGTGGTTAAGGCCTCAGGCTTGAAACTAGAAGATCATGTGCTTTGGGCACAAAGCCAGCTGGATGACCTCGGGCCAGTCATTCTCTCTCAGCCCTAGGAAGTAAACAATGGCAAACCACTCCTGAAAATCCTAGTCAAGTAAACTTCAGGGACTTGCCCAGATAGTTGCCAGGAGTTAAAATTAATTCCAACACACGCATACACACACACAAATTATAGAATTAGAAACTAACACCTAACACCACCTGTGATCATGGTATTATCCTTACTTACCGAGTATTGTAATGACAATGTGGAAATTTGCAACCCTCAAATAGGTCCATTTTGTATGTTGCAATGAGGGCAATCTGCCCCATATGATCATGCCTAATCATTAATTTTAAAAAGCCCCTGAATGACTACAAGTGTTAAGATCAGGTCTGAATCTACAGGTGAGCAGATCTAATCTTCTGCTGAAAGGGGGAAAAAGATGACAGGCAATGCATCCTCTTATGGGAATATGGACATCAGAAAAAAATACAATAGGGAACATATTTTGGAGAGCGGCCAATTTAGACTTTAACATAGCTCTTGGCTAGGTATGCAATATATTCCTTTAAAGGGGATAAATAGAAAGTCATACTAATGAGTAAAAAAGAAACTCTTATGGTAAAAAAATATCTATGTAAAAAAGAGAGACATCAGGAAAATATTCATGTAAAAGTTTTGGGTTTAATGAAAATTGTGTTGAAAATGTCTCTATAATTAAGAGGAGTTGTGAAAGAAAAGAAAATATATATTTTTCAAAAAAATGAATTTATAAACCTTTCTATTGACCTACCTATTGGCCGTACCAGTAGTGGAATAGTTGCATTTATGTGCATAACAATGTACAGCATCTTTTCTGCAAAATAATGTAGCTCTACTATTTTGATACTTCTTAAGAAGAATCAAGAATATAGCCATAGCAGAGCTTTGACCTTTTGTTTTTAATGAATGAAGGGTAACATTTAACATAAGAAACTATAGCAGTAAAGTTGGAAACCAAAGCATATTTTAGAAATGGATTGTATCATACTGAGTGCTTATCAGGCACAAGAAATCAGGAAGCAAGGCGGTTCAAATGAATACAAATTTATTCCATGCTAAAACTTTCTAAAAGAATCTGAACTACTAACGGTCAAAGCAAATTGGTGATAGAGAAGAGTCAATGGAATTCAAGGTGATCTGGACTTAGATCTCTTGTGGGCACAAAAGGATTTAAGACTGATGACATGCTTGATCCCTCCTTCGGGCTCGGCCTTCTCTTTTCCTACAGTGCTGTTACTTTTCAATCAAATATGAAGATTGAACTTATATTTCAAGCATCCTTCCTTGAACCAAACTAGTCCCAAGACTTCAGCTGTTACTACTGTACAAAAAAAACATGTTTTGTGTGTGTGCAAAACAACTTTTGAAATCAAAGAGAGGGAGCATTGTACTGTCTGGCAAAAGCAATGAATCCGATCTTTAAACAACCTTTTCAATTTGTGCTGGTGTCAAAAAGTTAGCATTTTTTCTGATCTTCTTCCAAGGAAAAGACAAATCATGGAGCGATTTTCAAAAGTGAAATTATCTAACTGGAAGGAGCCATCTACCTGTCCTGGAAGAATCATTACACTTGGAGTTGTGCCTTCTCTTTTGGGTGAGAGCCTAAATTCTTGCTGAATTTGTTTTTCTCCTAACAGTTGACATGTTGTTCAGTTGCAACCAAGGTGCTTTCCATTCTTGGAGCTGGAAGCAGAGAAATCTGGATTATAAAATAGTCCTGAAGCTTTTTAAGGAGGCAATCTATATTGCCCCTGGGAGGCTGTATTGTACAAACCATGCCTGGGCTGGATAGAGTCCAGTATAGAAAACGGAGTGAGGAGGGAAGCATGCAAAGTGAAGCCACATTCCTGATGAAAGGCTAATTCAGCAAGAATGCAATTCTCTAGGAAGATTATTAAAAAAAAAAAAAAAAACACTGTTGAGATTTTTGCAAGGGGAATATGCCAAAGCAATTGCTGAGCCAGTAACGTACAAGAGCAAATAGTAAATGCAGCAGGCCATCTGGTGTCTAATTTGCATCATGATGATGTGATAATCATAAGGCACAAAGGGGCTACGTATCACAGAGAAAGCAGACTGAAGTTACCTGAATGAGACTGCTCAAATTTTGACTGCAAGATCACTTTGGACCAAAAAACAGTTAAGAATGCTAACCATCTTGCAAGGGACTTCCTAAATAATAGGAAGTTCAGATCCCTAGTTCAAATCCCATGGTTATCACCTGCTTACAAGACAAACTAAGAAACACTATGTTCTCTTAGCCAAAGCATACGTAACAACATTTCTAAATAGCGGACTTAAAAAAGCAGAAACTTTCCAAGCTGTGTCGACACCATCAAATGAATGGGGTTCTTTTGAGCCTGTGGGCACTTCGAAATCATTAACTTTGAAATAATTTGAAGGACATTTGGACAATAGGTCTTCCATGATGAACACAATTTACCAAAAGTTACCCATATAACAGAAAGTAAACCGTTTCCGGGAGCCTCCGGAAGTCAGCGGAGCTTGGTTATGCGCTACTAGGATCTGGACTAAAAATTGGGGATCCGCTCTAGAGGATAACAAAGTCAGATAACAACTCTAGTTCTTTGCTGTGGTCATTTGATAATCTTGTGCTCTGGTACAGCTCAAATCTTCAAGAATCTCCCGAACGGTGCATATTGTTTCAAGCTACCAATAAATTGTTATCTGATATAATGATTTTATCATAAAAAAAGAAGAAATCTCAAAAAATATTTGCACTAAGATTCAGAAGCATTCTGGGAATTAAGAGAAAGTCTTGAAGCTGCTACTTTTCTATAGAGCATAGTAGCTTAATCTTACAAAAATGTTTTAAAATATAGTATTAAGTTTTACATTTAACCATGTACATAGTACTTATAAATTTATAAATAAATAAGTATAATACCAAATTCTGGCTGGGTGAGAAAGCAGGGAAGGTCATATTAGTCCACTGTTGTGACTCAGATGATACTAAATATATACCCATTATTATTTACAATGCGTCACCAAATCAGATCTCAACTATTTTAATGTTTATGCTCTAGAAGTAGAAATGAGAAAACAAGATCTTGTCATTTGTGAAACTCACAAATGCTGTTAGAAAGCGTTAGGCAGGATAATTTAGCTACCATTAAGCTGGTCTGAGATTGTTTTCATAGATTCCATTAAATTCTTCACAGCTTTTCTCTCATAATCCAGGTGTTGTGAAGGGCACACAAAGAAAGGTACATATGTGTTTAAACAAAAAATACAGGAAAGAAAGATTAAGCTGTATGAACCAGGAAAATGTGAAGATTTTTCTTCAAGCAATGTACGCTTAGTTCTACTCATTCGTGTCCTTCAGAAACTGTGGGTGCAATGGTATCTGGAGTACTATGTACTGATATCCTACATCAAATTGCACACAGCCAAGAAGTTAAAAAGGGTTGTTGTGGAGAAAATAGAACATTTAAACCATGCTGAGTTATTCAAAATAATGATGGAATACACAGTGTATCAATTCAAATCAATTGAAGTGAAATGGGGAATCAAATTACAGGATGTTGAAGCATTCAATGTCTTCATCAGAAAGGAAATGGAATATGGGTAATCCTCTTTTGGGGATCACAATTAAAACCTTTCAGTCTGGAGATCACAGTTGAGACCTAGAGGTCATTATGTGAAGTGGTCATTAAATGAAACCACCTTACTTCTGCTCTCCTTTGCTATACAGACCCACAAAGGTTCTACATGTGAGGATTGGTTGGAAAGGTACTTTCTTATCACTGTTGTAATTGCAAAGGGTTGCTAAATGAGGCGGTCACTAATCAAGGATAGCCCGTACAGTAACTGAGAAAATAAAATCTGGAATAACCTAAAATAGTTTTCTGCTGTTAAACCAAGATCCAACATGTTGGAAATAACTGTATGGCCTTAGTTATTTGATTCCTCAGCACCTTGAACCCTAACAAATACAAGAGGCAGCAGAATTTTCCCAAGAGGCCACATGAGAAATGGCTTGTTGTGGAGGGCCAAACCAATAGGGCTGTGAAGATGTGTAAACACATATATAGGAGAGAGACATCAGAATGTAAGTGTTCGTGTAAATGTTTTGGGTTTAATGAAGGTTGTGTTGAAAATGTCTCCATAATTCAGAGGAGTTGTGAAAGAAAAGAAAATATATATTTTTCAAAAAATGAATTTGTAAACTTTTCTATTGACCTATCTATTGCCCGTACAGGTAGTGGAATAGTTGCATTTATGTGCATAACAATGTACAATGGGGAAAAAAGAGCAGTCACATTCAAAATAAAAGCAATGCAGTTGCATTGTGGGCATGGCATACATTTATTTACATTTTATTTCTAATTTATGATTGACCTCATGCAGGCTGAAGAGGAACAGCCAAAGGGCCCAGGTCTGTGCTACAGTTAGAAGCATCTTCTATGTTACCACTTTTTCTCTTTGTATAACATGGCTCCTCTCCTAATGTTTCATCCCTGTAATTTTGTCTTTGACTCTCTGTTGAATATGATGCAGCCAACTAGAGTAAGAATTAGCCTATTCTCCCCCTTTCTTTAATAAAATGTCCTAGTGTTAAAATTACAAAGAGCTGCTCCACTAGTCCTTGCTCGGATTAGATTCTCATTCTCCATACAAATTTCCTCCTTTGATTCATCAAATTACTAGCCACAGTGAACAATGCACACAATTTCATGAGTGTAGTGTTCAACGGTCTCCGAAGCAATGAAAGAAGAAATATAGTCTTTGTCTTTATATAGCTCCTGTGTTTATGTTTGGGAAATCTACCCACGGAAAGGATAGCCACATCTCAAGAGAAGAAGTGCATATGGGCTATGCAGTGAATATTCAGAACTGTGGAGTCCTTGGTGATCTCTGAGCTTGGTTGTTTTCTTGCAGATGTTTCATCGCTCAATTAGGTAACATTTTGAGCCACTGAGGTGGCACAGTGGTTAGAGTGCAGTACTGCAGGCTACTTCCGCTGACTGCCAGCTGCCTGAAATTTGGCAGTGCAAATCTCACCAGGCTCAAGGTTGACTCAGCCTTCCATCCTTCTGAGGTGAGTAAAATGAGGAGCCAGATTGTTGGGGGCAATATTCTGACTCTGTAAACTGCTTAGAGGGGGCTGTAAAGCACTATAAAGCGGTATATACGTCTAAGTGCTATTGTTATTTATGACAGTAGGCCAATTCTGCTGATTGACAGCAGTTCTATTCTCACGAGCTCTCAGTTGATTCAGGCTTTCATCCTTCCGAGGTTGGTAAAATGAGGACCCAGATTGTTGGGGGCAATATGCTGACTCTGTAAACTGCTTAGAGGGGGCTGTAAAGCACTATAAAGCGGTATATAAGTCTATGTTCTATTGCTATCTTCAGCGCACCAATCTCAGAGAGCACCAGGAACACCCCAGTACAACCCTGAGCTACAAATATTATCTTCTATTGGAACATCCAGGATCTTTGTACATACTTTCTATATGTACATACTGTACATACTTTCACAAATAAAAAGTGTAAATCAGCTCTTAATGCCTTTGTGTTGAAAGCTGCTTTCTTGAACTTCAGATTTTCCTAATCTTCCAAACCGATAATACAGTCAGCTGTGATTTCCAGTTCTTCTTTCTACAGATGTCTTGATTATTGTTACTATGATTTTTTATTTTTTTTTAGCATTCGTGGCTTTGGGTGATGCAACCCCCATGTACATCTTTCTAATGCTGTTTTGCTTCTAGGAAAAAGGCTTAAAAGAAAGTACATAGGCTTAGAGTTGCATTTATAAAACTCGGCAGATATGTCATAATTGGCTGCACGGGCTTAGTTCTAATGAAATATACACAGATAATAACCATCAGGCATAAAAGGATGCCAAAAGCAGAGATTGCAACAACATAAAGACCACCATGATCCAGCATAGAACTTTAGTGCCAGGAGCAGAAATATTTTCTCTTAATTGAAATAAATGTAAGTTGTTGTTTAAAGTCAAATTCTCTTGCCTTCCACAAACTCTCCTCATACATTTCTTCTAGTAAATTCAACAGACAATTGCTACACAGCAAGGCTAGATTAATAATTATGCCATGTATGTTGCAGAACTCAAGGCCAAACCAAACATGATTTTATGGAAGTTGTGAATCCTTGCATGCTTATTTACTGTCATTGTCTCTGTGGTCCGTCCATCCATCCATCCATCCATCCATTCATCCATCCATCCATCCATCCATCCATCCTTCCATAAGATGGCAAGCAGAATAATCAATATAATTTTTGAAAGGGGACTGGATGCATTTATGGAAGATCAGGCTAACAACAGCTTGAAATACAGCTCGTCCTCAACTTACGACCACAATTGAGCTCAACATTTCTGTTGTTAATTGAGACATGTGTTTGCCCCATTTTACAACTTTTCTTGCCACAGTTGTTAAATGAATCACTGCGGTTGATAAGTTAGTAACCTGTACGTTATGTGAATCTGGCTTCCCCTTTGACTTTGCTTGTCAGGGAAGGGAATCACATGGACAGGACACAACAAAAGTCATAAATATGAATGAGTTACCAAGCCTCTAAATTTGATCACATGATCATGGGGATGCTGCTAAGGCCGTAACTATGAAAAATGGTCATAAGTCACATTGCTCACTGCCATTGTAAATTTGAATGGTTACTAAGTGAACTGTTGTAAGTTGAGGATTACTTGCCCTAATGGCTGTTCACTACTTTCTTGACTATAGGGAACATTCCTTAAATACTGGTTTCTTGGAAAGGACAATATGAAGGGGGTTATTACTCTCAGTCCAGATATTGTGAACTTCCAAATATTTCCTGTTGGCCCCTAGATATTCCTGGCCTTGCAAAGTTTTTCTTGGGTTCTTTAGAAGAAAATTTTAACCTGCCCACGGACTTCATGAAATTTCCTTCCTCTGCTCATCTGCTATGTGAAATGGAAATAAAGCTCCTCGTAGTCCAGTTCAAGACTATTTGAATGTATAGGGGAAATCAGGTAAGGGGGAATACTGTGATCAAAACCAGTAGTGGGCTGCTACCAGTTCGGACCAGTTCTAGTGAACCGGTAGTTCTGGTGAGCCACTGGCCCCGCCCACCCACCCCTACCCTTTCCTGTCCTATATTTCCCTGTTTTTTAGCTCAGCTGATTCTCACAACACAGCAGATTGCAGCGCCTCAGCTGTTTTACACACCAGCACTAACATAGAAGGTAAGTTTTTAAGCTTAAAGTGGGCGGTTTTTGAACGATATGCATGCGCGCAAGGTGCGCACTCACCGAACCGGTTGTGAAACCAGTTGCAACCTACCACTGATCAAAATCACCTATGCCACAAAATCCCCATCTAAAATCAAATCATAATCCTGACCTGGATCAGCCCTCAGACTACAACTGGGGGGAAAAATAGCTCCAGTATAATCCATATCAATCAATTACCTTTAGAAATGAGCAATTCTTAAAATAGGAACATAAAAAGGAGAGAAAATATGGAAGCTTTGCCTGCTCTTAGCATAAAATACCTAAGTTTGGATACACACTGGTCTATTGGGTGAAGAATTATTCATGTAGTATAAAAAGCACAGATACATCAAATGTAAGTTCTTTCAATGCAAATCTATAAAGAAAGCCACAGTTTTGTTATGAATTTGCTCCCTGTTCCATCTTTTCTTTTATCTGTTTGTAGTGATATCTGGCCCACCACCCACCATGTATTCTTATGCAAGAAAATTCTGTTGCAATTCTCCATTTCGCCAAGGGTGCAGAAGTTATACAGAGCTCAGAATTATGCAAGATTGGATTTAATACTTCTACTCCATTTGGGTACTGGCTAAGCACCAACAAGGATTTCCTGGGAATTTCTCAGTCTACATCCAAAGACCACATCTGTGATGTCAGGACAATTTATGTTCACATATCAAGCTCAAACACTTTATTTATTTAAACAGATGGAGATGGCCTAAGATTACATCTACTGCCTCTGGCTGCAAGTAGAAACCTACGTGGATTTACTTGAATTTGAATTAGAACTTTGATTGTGTTTTTTTTTTTTCATGAGACAAATAGTATTTCAGTGTCCTTCTCATATCGCTTTTATAACCAGGATAGTTTTTTTTATAACCAGGATTGGGTTGCAGGATTTGGATCTGGCTTGTTTAGAGAAAAGAAGGACTAGGGATGACATGACAGTGGTGTTCCAGTATATGAGGGGCCACCACAAAGAAGAGGGGGGCGGGGGGAATTTATTTTCCAAAGCACCAGAAGGCAGGACAAGAAACAATGGATCAAGGAAAGAAACCTGAAATGAAGGAGAAACTTCCTAACAGTGAGAACAATTAACCAGCTTGCCTGCAAAAGTTGTGGGTGCTTCATCACGGGAGATTTTAAAGAGAAGACTGGACAGCCACCTATCTGAAATGGTATCGAGCAGGGCTGTCAAACTCCTGACCCACGGACTGGATGCGTCACGCGCTGGCCATGTCCACCCCCAGTTCAGCAAAGGGGGAGAAATTCTGATACGTCACGTGATAACACTGTGATGAGTTAAGTTTGACCCCCCTGAGTCTCCTGCTTGAGCAGTGGTTGGACTAAAAGACCTCCAAGGTCTCTTCCCGCTCTATTCTGACTGGCCATTCCTGTTTACCAATTGAATAAGACTTTTATCCTCACTGTGTAAAATACTATTTTGTATTTTATTGAGTTTCTATTCTTCATGCCCAATCCCAACCACGTGGGAGCTCAAGGCATACATATAGAGACTTTCCTCACTTTATACTAGAGTATCATCAAGTAGGCTGAGAGAAAAGAGCTGAGCCAGCAAGTTCTTAAACCGAATGTCATGCTTGTGTAGAACTCCAAAAGTAAGACCTCAAGAAGATTCATTAAACCTGCTTGTAGATCTCACTAAACATGCAGTGACTTCCCCTCTTCTTCCATCCTTCACACAGGCCTCTCCTTCCGTCCTTAACACAGAGAAAACACAAGAAAAGCGAGCATTCTTATAAAAAGTGTCCAACAATTATGCAAAAACATATTTTGCCCTGTTCTCTGTCTTGCTTCCAACTCATTTGGAGACAAGGAACATCCTATCATTATTATGATTGATTGATTGCCCAATCAGCCAAATGTTTAAACTAGATTTGGCATTTCTCTCCACCTACTGATTCTTCCCGGGGATCTGAGATAGGCAAAGATGGTGGTTTGATAATATTAAAGGTATTGTTGCAGGAGTTAAGCTTTTCAAGGAAAGCATCTTTTACAATTGACTGATGGTGATTTTTGTCAATGTCAGTAGTGTTCAAGTGATGCTCCAGATATTTTATAATTGCATCTAAGGTGCTTATTACTATTGAATTTATCTTTGCTTTATTACATATAAAACAGTGCGAAATCAAGCTTCCAGTTTTTTAGGTGGTGTTGGTCTTCATACACATCAAATTCTTCCAAAGAATCTAGGATGTTATAATATATCAGCAGAGCAGAGAGAATAACTGGCCCAAAATCACCTAGTTGCCTTTCATGCCTAAGAAAGACCTAGCACTCTCAGGCTCCTCATTTCTAGGCTTTTCTAGCCACATGGGAAAATATGAATGCAGCAATTATGTTGGAAGTACTCTATGTAAATAAGGAATGAAGGAGAAGTACTTGGTCACGTTTTCTTCCTAGCACTTTCATCCAACAGAGAAAACAAATGAAAAATTACCTGATATTTAGTAGGCAGAGCAGCAAACAAATATTTGAAGTGGAAGTTAGAATGGTTCACCTCAAATGTATGTCAGAAATGAGTTTGGCTTTTGGTGACCTTGGTTGGTCCCTTCCACGCAGCAGACGAATTAGAACAGAAAGAGAGAGTGGACATTTCCACCCAGTTTGAGTTCCAGCTACCCCCACTGCTTGCTTTATCCCTGCAGAAATATTTGGCATTTTTACCTTAGCCCTATAGGAAGTTGTCGAGGGGATCAGTTCATGTCTTTCTGACTCTATGTCACTGGGTAATGTGAATATCAGGTTCCTTATCCTTTTTTTTAAAGGAACCCTTACCCAAACTGTCCCAAAGGTGCTTTTTCAAGAGGCAACAAGGCTGTTTGGTTTTTCTTTGAAGATGTTTCACTTCTCATCCAAGAAGCTTCTTCAGCTCTGACTGGATGGTAGGGAATGAGCTGAAGCAGGGGTAGGCTTCTACCGGTTCTGTCCACCTCTGTAGAACTGGTAGCTCTGAAGAGCAGCAGACATAGAACCGGTTCTATGTCTGCTGATGTTTTTGCCCACCTGGGCTCTTACCTGATCTTTATTTCCTGATTTTTTTCAACTTCAGCTGCCGAAACTAGGCACAGCTGCATTTTTAAAAAAGCAGGAAAAGAGGGCTGTTTCAAAGACTGCTTCTCGTGACAATTTACAGGCGCGCACTCGCAGCGGTGCAGGGAAGCACATCATAAATCACTGAACCTCGTGAATCCCGAACCAGTAGTTAACCCTGTCGTATCCCACCCCTAAGCTGAAGAAGCTTCTTGGATGAGAAGTGAAATGTCTTCAAAGAAAAATAAACAAAGTCCAGTTGCCTCTTGAAAAAGCACCTTTGGGACAACCATGACCTGGATGACTGAGAATCTCTATAGACCTTAACCAAACTATGCCTAAATACTGGCCTCTCCCTCAATATCTTTCCACTTCACCTCTGTAGCAATAGTTCCAAATCTCCCTCCAGTCCAAAATAAAAACAAAGATTTTCACAAAATCAGAAAGATCACTGATACTGATGATAACAAAGAAGGAAGAAGGGGAATTAAGAATCAGTTCATATAAATGAAAGACTGCTCAGTGGCACCATTCTCAATGGAGGATTTGGCCCATTAACTGGTTGAGTCAGGAAAGCTTATTTACCTGTCTATCTGGTAAGTAGTACAGCATCAGTTAAATATCCATGAAATTTATAGAACTTCCCTCTCTCTGTCTCCCCCCCCCAAAGATGGTACATGTGTAGATAATTATCTAAATGAAAAAAGAGGGACTGTAGCCAAATGTAAACTCAAAATGAAGAAGCCACTGTCATTATCACTGCAAGAATGAACTTGACAGAGAATCTACTTTAATGCACAGTTGCTTAAAAAACATGCTACTTTTGTCATCTCCTGGAAGCTTTCCTACAAAGACTATTTCTATATCCATCCACCCCCACCCCCCGCCTTTCACACGTGCATATAAAATGCACATGTATATGTCTCAAAGAGAAGTCATAAAAAATGTGAAAAGCCCAGTTCCTCCGGATTTTGTTTGGCAGTCATTTTCCTTCCCTGAATTTTGACATTCAGACAGTGATGCTTTGTTTCCTTCAATACGTCTGCTGTATGACTGCACAATAATTTCACACACCTACAAGTTCTGCTGGCATTTTTATGACACCCCCCCCCCCAAAAAAAAACAGGATAGCAATTCATGCTATGTGTATGTGGGGTGTGTGTGTGTGTGAGTATATTTTAATTGAAATTCGGAACTACAAAGTATTTGTATCCATCTAAATATATATGTAGATTATATCCCTCTAGATGGAGATACTTAGAATAGTGTTTCAAAGGCATGAATATCTTTGGGCAAATACAGTAGATAATTAGACCCCAATCTACAATTTCAGAAACAAGGAATTGGTAGGTCCTTCATCAGAGGAGAGTCATCAAGTCTCTGAGGCTTGCAGTGGCTTGTCTACAATTTCTAGGCAGCCCAATGATGGAATCTGGATCAATTAAGACTGCTGACCTGATGGAACCATATTAGAAGGACACATCAAAACAGAAAGAATTAATTAAATTTCCGATAGACTAAGGAGGATTACAGATGTAAGAACTTGAGCAGCAGTTGAAATCTACAAGAAAGTGAGTTTTCTAGAAGGCCCTTCGTCCTGCATTTGAAGGTAGCAATTTTGGCCTGCTCTAGTACTTATTCAGTTCCTACTGTAGCTCTTCATTCAGGATATTCCTCATTTTTGGTAGGGTATAATTTGGAGTGAGAAACCTTACCAATGGTACTTACTGTATATGGCAGAGGTCCCCAAACTTGGCAACTTTAAAACTTGTGGACTTTAACTCCCAGAATTAGCTGGCTGGAGAATTTATTTATTTATTTATTTATTTATTTATTTGATTTGTCAATTGTTTACAAGATAATAAGTACAAGTGTATACATAGTTGTGAATATATGAAATGGGTACATATAAGAAAAATAAAAGAATAAGAGAAACAATAGGACAGGGACGGTAGGCACGTTGGTGCGCTTATGCACGCCCCTAGATTTCAACTCTGGGAGTTGAAATCACAAGTCTTAAAATTGCCAAGTTTGGGGACCCCTGGTATATGGGATGGGGAAATGAATGGGGTTGAGAGTTGCTGCCTAAGGAACTATCCGATAGCAGAGAGCACATAGCCCACAGCTGCCTAATCGACAGAGAAAAAGACTCAAAAGGAACCTCACTATCTTCTCAGGCTGTAAAGGAGATAGTGAGAGATTTGTACTATCAGACTTGCAAGATTCTGTTAATGTAGCCTGAACTTGTTCACCTATCATATTTCCTGTCTGAACTACCTGGGAATGTTAACATAATCTTTTCATGTCTAAGCTGGATTATTGCAACATGTTATATATATGGGGCTGCCTTTGAAGATCACTTAGAAACTCATCAAATGACAATAGTTGTCATTTCTTCCAGCAGGTGAAAATTGTAACCATATACCACTAGTTTTTCAGAGTTTTGTTCTGGAAACCATTTATAGTGCTATTTTCACCTATATTTCATGGCTTGGATCCCAGCTTCCTTCAAGGCCTTCATACATCTTGCATTTTTCCATTGCAACTAAGAGGTTGCCTTCCCAATGAGGTTAATTAGTGTGTACCATTAAGCATTCATTAGGAAGGCTGTTAAAATAGTGCTGTTTCGAATAGCCTTGAAATAATGATTGCCACTGACTTGGGTATCAGTGTTACTATGTGATATTACTTAAAGGTTGAATTGCTTACTTATGGTTTGCTGTACTTTTATAATTATTATTATGAATTGACAAGACGCTTTTTAGAGAACAGTGATGTAGAAAAATAATGAAATCAACAAACAGATTATTGTACTGATTAACACTGATGATCATTTTATATTTTCTACTGTATGGGTTCTTTGGATCTTGTACTATATGACATGTGATAAAGTCTGAACCTTGGAGCAAATTCAAAGGAGGCCTACTAAGTGTTGAGGGATGTAGACACCAACACCTATGAGGAATAATTAAAGGATCTGGGTATGTTTAGTCTACAGAAAAGACAAATGAAGGGAGTTAGGAAAATAATCTCTGGATACCTGAGAAGATGCTTCATAGAAGAAGGGTTAGCCTTATTCTCTGTTGTCTCAAAAGGTAAGACCAGAATCATTTGGTAAAATCTATAAAGAAGTTTCAGGCTAGACATCAAGAGTAACTTCCTGTCTGCATGTTGAAGAGGTTACCACAACATTTTCCACAAAAAATTGTCAAATAGGCAGGGGTGGGCTTCAAAAATTTTAGCAAAGGGTTCTCTGCCCAGTTTCTGGGTGGGCGTGGCCATGGTGGGCGTGGCCTAGTCAGCCTCCTGCACCACAGTAACTTCAAGCACTAAACAAATTATTGTAAGTGGAGGATTGCCTGGAATTCCTTCTATCTTTATGATTCTATGAAATTTCAGCGCAAATACAGAATGTCTGTTTTCAGATGCCCTTCAGATGACTTTTTCATGTACTTCTGAATAGTTTCTATAGTAAGAAACAGAGATGAAGAGAGAATTTAGAAGGGAAAAATTTGGACACTTATTAAATTTTTAAAAAGTGCACAATAAGGGCATGAAAGATGGTACAGATAGGTCTGCACTCACAATTTCAACACCTATCTGTTGTTTAATTTTTAATTTTTAACCATGAGACCACACATTAGCACTATTGCCACATGTAGCAATGTAGAGAACAAACATGTAATGCACACTGGAAACTAATATTATCCTACCCACCTGACAAACTTTATTTAAAAAAAAAAAATAAGTTGGCATATTTTTTTGTGTTGATGTTGGATAGTGGATGAAGAGGAACCTTTCTTCCTCCCTCTTCTTTCTTTTTAAAAAAATCCTGGCATGTTATTTCAGCCTGACGTCTTTGTGTTTGTCATCTACCTGCTGAATGATTAATCCTGAAGATTTAATGTTTTTCAGTCAAAGGGACCTGGGATGTTTCAATGGGGTTCTTTTAATCTCACCTCCAGTTTGAATCCCAGCCACCAAAGAAGCCTGGGAGGGGAGCTGCCTATTGTAAGCAAAGTTGTCAAGCAGCTAAAAAACAGTTTCACCATGAGATAAAAGCAACGGGAAGAAGATAACCAATTCAAAAAAATGTAACTGCTGTCCCCACCTCTTAATCCACTGAAGATAACACCATAACGCCACAATGAGGAAAGGAAACCAAGAGAAATGAGATGTACTGCCAAAAGCAGCACCCAAATGCTTTAAAACAGGGGTCCCCAACCACCGGTCCGCGGACCGGTACTGGTCCGTGGAACAAGTCCTACCGAGCCACTGGTTTGCTGGGCGCCATCTTTTTTTGATGAAAAAGTGCTTCCGGTGAGCTTTTCCGGGTAGAAAGCTCACTGAAAGCACTTTTTCATCAAAAAAAAGATGGCGGCGCCCAGCTAATGCCGGTACCGGGCCGTGCCATAAAAAAGGTTGGGGATACCGGGCCGCGGCATAAGAAAGGTTGGGGATCACTGCTTTAAAACACTATTTGTTCATTCCTCCTCCTGCGGCAAAATAAGACAAATTGTTCATGTGAATAAGCAACTGAAATTATTTGTTCAGTAAGAAGAACTTGCCCAATTTCAACCTATGTTCTGGGGAATAAAGGGAGATTTGAAATCTGCAAAAAGGTAAGGTAAAAGCTAAGAGCCCTGGTGGCACAGTGGTTAAAATACAGTATTGCAGGCTGACTCTGCTCACTGCCGGAAGTTTGATCCTGACTGACTCAAGGTTGACTCAGCCTTCTATCTTTCCAAGGTGGTTAAAATGAAGATCCAGATTGTGAGGGAAAACATGTTGACTCTATAAACTACCTAGAGATGTCTGTCAAGCACTATGAAGTGGTATATAAGTCTAAGGGCCAATGTTACATGACCTTTTCCAGACTGAGAAGCACATTGGATCTTCAAGAAACATTTCTGAAATTGCCTTCTGAACCATGGGTGGGGCCCAAGCAAAGAGGTTCATTACCTTGAGCTCCTTGTATGAAAGCCAAGATATAAATGTAAATAATAAACAAACAAGTAAAAAAAATCAGATGTGTGCCTAAGATTCTCAATTTTGAAACAACTGTACTGGCTGCTTGCTTCTAGCCCCAAATCAAAGTGCTGGTAGTCACCTAGAAATCTCAAATTGTTTGGAATCTCATTACTAGAAGGAACTCTTCTTCCTATAGCAACCCTTCTTCATCCATTAAAGACCCCATTCACCTGTGTTTTTATCAGATTCTTAAAAAAAGAAAAAGAAAGAATGGCACTGTTAGAGAAGCCTGCTTTGTGCATCTTTTGAATGCAAAATTGTCATCTGTTTTAAATTACTGTATTATTTTTTTTCAGTCAGTTTTAGGAAGTGCTGAAATCCTTCAAAATGGATGTGGGAAAGGATATGAGACAGTAAAATTATATCAGATAAACAAATGTATAACACATTGGACAATGCCTTTCTCATCACTTTCCAAATTCCCTTAAAATGCCAGGAAAAATCGACCTTGGAAAATTATGAAATCTAAAGAAAATATGTTGAAATACCCATGTCTGCTCTACGTAGTAGCAATTATTCTAGTTATTCTTATTCTCATCTAGTTATTTATTCTACTCTAAAGTTACTCTCCTCTCCTTATGTGGAATGTGAGTTAGAGGTCCCAGATGAAGCCAAAAATAAGAGAAGTTGGTGTAGGAGAAGAGCAGGCAGAGCAGGAGTGAAGGTTGTCGTAAGTTTAGAATCATTGCATTCCTACAAATATTCCAAGTTCCAACCCTCTTGAATTCTGTTGATCCTTATCTGGTGCCAATTTAGTACTGAAGTTTAGTTGATCAGGTTATTGTGTATAGGGTTGAATAAATCTTCTATGCTGCAACCTTATGAATAATCCTGATTCTTTGCCTCTGACAATATTTTTTTGCCAGACAAAAAGTGCAATAGTACTTGACAAGTGGATTTTTAAAATTTATTCTTTTATTGCTTTTAGAATAATGACAGAGAAACAGAAAAAAAAGCTGAAGATGATTTTCATGGGAATGTCCCTTCATTTTATTTTCACAAACCAATGAGATATGCCAGTCTGTGATGGTGTGACTATCACAAAGTCGCACAATGATTTTTCATAGAAGACCTCAAACCTAGGTCTTTCCAATCCTAGTCCAGTACGTTAACCACTATACAATACAGTCTCTTAAACTGGGTCAAATGGTTCTGCCACTGTCATTGGTTTCTATCTGTTATTCTATTTTTAATGATGAATTTGTTCATTAAAAACATGGGCAAATCTATACTATTAGTATTAGTATTAGTTTTACTAGTATTATTATTGATGAGACTGGCTGGCCAAAAAACCAGCTAGTGGGCAACTTGGATAAACAAACTTGACTCTCCCTGATTCAAATTCAATACTTTGCCCTATCATTGGACAGAATTTACATTTATATGCAATTCCGAATGGAATTCCCTTTTGTTAAATGCAAGAAGTCACAGGACAGGAGATCACACAACTGCTGTGATTTAGTTTATGCAAATACATGGTAGCAGATAGCATAGGGCCAGTGTGAACTTCAACCAGTGTGGGATCATATAATGACATCAACCATTGGGGATACTATTGATTGCCTTTTGGTAACATGGTGGGAAACTGTGAGTTACTACTTAAATGAAGTTACTTAAAAAATGGATATACAAGAATTAAGAAAAGTTAAGAGTTTTGTGCATCTTTGCTACTGTCTAGAGATCATCTGGGTTTTTGAGGTTGATGTATGGTAGGCATAGGTTAGGGATGATCCTAGGTAGTATACTAGCTACCATGGTTTGCCAATCGCACAGTGGCAGATAGGACAGCATTCCAGAGAGTTAACATTATTGCCCAGAGGATCATTGGTTGCCCTCTTCCCTCTTTGGAAGAACTTTATAGCTCCTGCTGCCTGAAGAAAGTTCAAAACATTTTTAAAGAATCATCTCATCTGTGCACCCTTTTTTTTTTAATCTATTACCATCTGGCAGATGGTACAGGACAATAAAAACAAGGACAAATAGGCTGAAAAACAGCTTCCATCCCAGAGCAGTAACTATATTGAATTCTACTGTATAGTGCAATATTAATGCAACGTCAGGGGTTTTCAATTCCACTGTATAGAATGTGAAAGGATGTGTGTTTGTGTTTTATTCTTATAGCTATAATGTACACAGAAGATAGCATTTAATTTCGTTTCACGAGGTGCAGTGACAGTAAAGTAAACTAAATAAAACACATGTTATAAGAGGCTGTGATATTTCATAGTTGATATTCAATTAGCAGAGGCTAATTTAAGCCGTATTAGTTTTGTGAGGATATAATGGGATATTTCCATTTGCAAAACAACAATAGTATAAATTTTATTTGGATTTAGAATTCACCTCAGTCTAAGGGTTCAGTGCAGATCAGAAAAGCAGACATGCATGAATAAAGAAGTGAAATTCGATTCTGTTGATTCAATGATGAGCCTTTCCGACATGTTTGCATTTTAATCCTGAGCAATTTGAAAGGCTATTTTGATCCTTTTATGCCTTAATCCTGAGCTTGAAAGACTAGATATTGACACTTGAAATTATTCCAAACCTAAACATCTTCTGAGGTTCAAAATTTAGTGTTTCAGTTTCACAAAATGGTGATGAAAAAGACTTTGACAACCATTTCATTTAGCTTGCCGAGGGCAAAATTATAAGCTGTGTCAGAAAGCTGAAATTTGAAAACATTTCTAAATTAGTTCTTTATTTAATAATCTCAAATTTCTGTAAAAAAAAAAAGAGAGGAGGAGGAGGAGGTAGAAGAATATCGGCAACTTGTTCAAAATTAGAAAGTTCGGCAAAACATTATTGGAGACAATTACCATAGATCACAATGAAATTAATGTGCTATGAATATGTGAGAATATAGAAGAGAGAGAGTGAGAAAGTAAGGCAAAAAACAAAAGGATATGAATTACAAACAATTCACATACTGGGAATTTTGCATGTAATTCTTCTCATCAAATTGCTTTTCTTTTAGATGTAATTGCAAAGTTGTTCTTTGTTTTGTTTTTCAGCCAATTATAATATCACCACTATAATGAGTAGCCAATTTAATCAGATGATTCATAATTCAGCTGGTACTCCTAAATCAGCAGCAGGCAAGCTCAAAGCTCAAAAAATGTTTTTCCATAAATCAATCAGTTTTGCGGATTATGAACTGTAAATTTCTTTAGATTCTGCTTAAAATTAAAATGTGTGAGAGTTTCAGGTATTTGACTCTTTCTTTAAATAAAGCCTATCCTACATTACAGGATGGAAGAAAATTAAGAAATAAGGATAACTTGGGATGATTTAGTCCTCTGCCTCATGTGTTTGATAGAACCTGGCTAGGGGAGTAAATTTATAAGGAAAACTGAGGAGTTAAAACCAATTTTGTAATAGTCAATAAAAGTAAATGGTATTAAGGAACTTTGATGTTTTATCAAATACTTTGTAAAAGAAAGCAAAGTTTTGTCCTGGTGTTTGAGAAGCCTTTCTGGTTAGGTGTGCCAGAGGTAACCTGCAAATATGAGTTGTTTCTGCCCCAGCAGTTCACTTTCTTGAAGATGTGACCCTTGATTCAAAATGAGAAGCATGCTAGTCAGAAAGAGGAGAAGATAAGCTATTGTTTGCCTAGCTAATCCTATTCCCTTTCTGGGTACAATTAGTGGTTGCAACAAAAAGCTTAGAGATTACCTGTAATAAACTTTTATACAGCAATGCACAAAGAATAAATATGACAGCCTTGTTTACATGACATTAAAACTGAAATGATCCATTAATCTAAAGCAGTGTTTCTCAGGGTACAGGGTTTAATTCCCCTTCCCCCTTAACTTCTGTTTAAGTTAACACTTTTGGGGGTTTGGGTGAACATTCCTAACAACCTTCCTTCCTTCCTTCCTTCCTTCCTTCCTTCCTTCCTTCCTTCCTTCCTTCCTTCCTTCCTTCCTTCCTTCCTTCCTTCCTTCCTATCTCCCTCTCTCCCTTCCTTCTTTGTCTGATAACCACTAGTTACTTTAAAGCAGTGGTCCTGAACCCTCAAGCCATGGCATACTACCAGGCCGTGGCCTATTCAGAATTGCGCCGTGAGAGTGGCTGGCTGAAGTGTGTGTGTTCATGCAACTCAACTTGCGTGAATGGCGGGCGTGCAGGCACTTGTAGGTGAGTGTGCTAGCTTGATACTCGCGCAAGTCGAGAAGCACACATGTGAGCCAGGAGCTGCGTCTTTTCACATACATGCACACACACACACACATCAGCCCACTGCTCACACTGGCCAATTCCCCTCTCTTGCAAAAGTTGGGGACCGCTGCTTTAAAGCCTTCAAGAAATGAGAAATAACGTTGAACAAGTTACAGATCTGGGCTAATAGTTTTGTTTGTATCCTCCTCCATCTTCCTCATCTCCCCAAAACCATCTCTGAAGCTCCCAGGTGAAGCCAACCAGACCAGCAGATAAACTAACAGGGATTCCTGGAGAGATAGACGAGCATCCCATATTCTTTCTTCCAATAGTGGGAAGAGCCTAATTCTGTATCCTGCAAACAGTTCTTAGTGGGCTCAGAGCATCAGCGGAATACTTTTTGTCTTTTGATTGCCTAGAAAAATTTTTTTCAAGTCCAGAAGATTAGCTAAACCAAACTAGTAAAATTGGTGTGAGACGAAGTAATTGTACATCACGGGCATTATTTTAAAATCAAGTTATTATACGATGTGAAGTCTTTCCTCCCGCCTCGCCCTGATTTTTCCCAAATGAAGTTACCCCCCACCAGAAGAAGAAGAAGAAGAAGAAGAAGAAGAAGAAGAAGAAGAAGAAGAAGAAGAAGAAGAAGAAGAAGAAGAAGAAGAAGAAGAAGAAGAAGAAGAAGAAGAAGAAGAAGAAGAAGAAGAAGAAGAAGAAGAAGAAGAAGAAGAAAAAATCTGTTAAGGCACATTGAGAGGTAGACATTTGCTGGTTGAAAATTAATTATATTGCACGTCATTGTTTTTAATGAAAACAAAGGCATTTATATCTCGCAACTTCTTTTGCTAAGTGAAAAGGCAGCCTGCAGTGACTGCCCTCTTCTTGGGTACCCATGTTGAGGGCATAAGTTCAGGTGCTTGTCCTGAGAGATCCTTCTCTGTAGGCCAAGCCTTTCTTTACTCCAATCCTACACAAACCATTTCTCATGGGAGTTAATTGTCTTAACGTTGAAAGGGCAGATTCAACCCTTTGCTAAAAGGTGCGTGAGACAGCACCAGGTCTTTCTGAAATGTCAATCATGGAAGATCATCTTGATGTCACAGGAATGGTTTCTTTCAATCAAAAGGTTTAAGGAGGAGTTGTCTGGAGCCAGGCTCATTGTTTGAAGTTGCCTGAATGGCACCTTAATGATTTGTATTTGAAAGCTTTTGATGTACTTTCAGGGGCTTGGTGCCAGTACAAAGAATGTAGCATTTAAACAAAACAAAATAAAACAGCATGTGTCCTTGCCCGAGGGTTAAAAAGGGAGAGAGAGAAAGAAAACCACCCTACAAGGTTGCAGAGGTATACAGCCTGCCAAATGAATAAAACAGATTAATTAATATATCTTGCATTTCACCAAATATTTTATTCATTTATTGGATTATTGTGTGTGTATGTATATATGTATGTATGTATGTATGTATGTATGTATGTATGTATGTATGTATATGCCTGTTTATGTATGTAGCTACACATATTGTATGTGTAGGTATTGTGTGTGCACCTACACATATTGTATGTGTAAGTTATCCAGATCCAGGGGTTTGAAGTAGGAGTTAATTGAAATGATCTGCTCAAGCTTTTACTATAACAATAACTATGATTTGCTGCTCTCCATCATTCCCTATTTTAAAGCAAGAGATTCTCCAGAAAAAAAAAATACTGTATCTAATTGAGAAAGTTACGTAGGGGAAAAAAGTTTGCTAGTTGTACATTTTGCTTTAAAATACGTATTTTAAAGATAATCGTGTTTTTAAAAGTTCAGCTTCTGAACATGAACTTCCAATTCACATTGCACTCACATATTCAGTCTCAAACCTAATTTAATAAACCCAGTCCCAGTCATAATAAGACATCTACTTCCTTTCCTGTAATGCTGGGACTCAGCAATGACTTTTTAAAATGTTTTTAGCCATCCATAGTTATTATATTCTGACTTTCTGCCATACGGTAGCTAAACAAATCCAAAGGAGCAGCTGAAAAACAATAGAACCAATTTGTCAAAATGCACCATAGAAAAAGGAAGAGAAAGTGGAAAAAACAACCCAGCATAAAAGAATGAATTGACTATCCAGAATTAAATGCCTGTCTGAACAAATAAGTTATCCAAAGATGATGGCAAAGTTCCATTGTACAGGCAAAAAAACTTCCTGGAAGTAGTAAAAAAGAATTTCAAACTCACTCGCCCATGGAAAATTTAACTGTGCTATATAGCTGGATTTCTGAAATTCTTGCTGAGCTGGGTTGCCACCATTTTCCTTCAGTGCAGCTTTTTATTTTTTCATTATCCTGACAACCATTTTCTTTTGTTTCATCTTGTGGAACCTAGTAAGTGAAATGTTTTTGTTCTTCAGTCAGGAGAGAGGAAATTGTGCCCACAATTATTTTAAAAACAAGACCAATGGAACTTTCTTTGCAAAGGAACAGAAATGTGGATTTATGTATTCATTAATATATCAGATGTTGATTCTAGCAGAGTTTATGACCAAGTGTTTTAACTGTGAATTACAGTGGTAACATTTCCCAGTCTTTAAAGTCTTTACCCTTGATTCATACTTGCGTGTGAGAAAGAGGATGTCTCAAAGAGATGGGTGAAGCTTCATTGGAATGCTTAACTGCTCAATTCAGCTGGAGATCAAGTGTTAATACCATCCATGACTAAAACGGATCCATTTCAGTCACAGGAGAAGGAAAACAAGTGCTAAGATAGAACAAAAAGAAAGGGTCTGTTAATAGCAACAACAACAAAAAAGCAGGCCCACGGACTCGGTGTGTTCTAAATTAGTTGGCCCTTTGGAAAGTGGAAAGAGAGTACAATTGAGAATAGAGTTTTTAAAAAAGATTATTGTTTCAGAAAACACTAAAAGATGTCATGGGAGGGGATGATGTACAACCTTCTTCCAAGATAGAGAATCCTTTCCCAGGCTTGGTCTCCCGTTTTTCACCTGCTCGGCAGGTGACTTGTTCAGATGTGATGAAAGATGCTGTGGGAGGACACAGGTTGAAGAAATGTATGAATTTATCATAGTTTATCATTTTATTGTATGATTTATGCTGTGTTGTGCTTCTCCCCTGTTATTTGTATTCCACATAGATAGTGAGATTTGATTTTTTAATCCATATAATCTATTAAGTATCACTTACTGAAATATTGAAAAACTATAAGGGTATCATATTTATTCATCTGATTCTTTTCCTTTATCACCTTTTTCTATTTTGTTCATTTTTTTCTTTAAAGAATTTAATAAAATAGTTTTTTAAAAAAAGAAACATGCATGAAACATGCATGTGCTATTGAAAGTTTTATAAAAACCTTTCTTGTACGTTTTACAAAATCATGAAGCCTTTCTGATACTATTTGTTTTCTTCAACATATATGAGATTATCCCCACATTTTTGGGGGGGAAGAGAGGCAGGCAAGGGGGATATGGGAGAGCTATATGTGGAAATGTTGCGAATCCACTTATAAGACCTATTTGAGGTGATAGAAATACCTTAGGGTTCTTGCTACTTTCTGAGTTTGGTTGTTTTCTTGCAGGCATTTCATTACCCAAACTAGGTAACATCATCAGTGCACTGATGTTACCTGGTCTGGTAATAAAATGTCTGCAAGAAAACAACCAAACTCAGAAAGCAGCAAGGACCCTCCTTTTCAATCCTGAGCTACAAATATTCTCCTCTATGGGTCATGGACTCTGTTCTGTTTTAGTCCAACTGGACCTCTATTCCATTTTGGTTTGAAGTATCTCACTGCTTATCCCTGTAGCTTCTTCAGTTTACCTCTATCAGTAGAAATATTTTATTATCCTAATTCTTAAAGCTATCATTTCTAATCCTGGGAAAACATCCATTCTTGGTGTGCCTTTTTTCAATGTGGTTCTATAAGATTCAGCCTTATGTTTGTTATTTGGATCCAACTGCAGAGTTTATTCTTTATGTAATTGTGGTAGTAAGGTGATAGAAAAATTGAGCCTATTGCACCATCTTCTTTTAATCACTCTTTCCCCTAGAACAGAGATGGGGAACTATGGCCCTTTCATGACTTATAGACTTCTACTCCCAGAATTCCTGAGCCAGCCATGCTGGCTCAAGAATTCTGGAAGTTGAAGTCCACAGGTCATAAAAAGGCCATAGTTCCCCATCCCTGCCCTAGAAGGACCAAACATTTGGAGAACATCCAAGAAATAGTCCTTTTCAGAGGAAAAAAAATGGCAACTGGGCATTTTTATTTATCCCAAGGAGTCTCTGGCGATGCTGTTAGTGGCAAAGCTTAATTAAAAACAGCACCACGACTGTTGCCCTCACGAATTGATTAGTCCCACTTTTTTTTTTTTTTTTAACTCTTTCTGTCTTTTTCTTCTTCTTCCTTTTAGGACAACAATCTCTGGCAGGGCAAAGAGATTCATGTTGAACAGAAAGTTTTCTTTGAAGAACTTTTGACTCAGCTCTGTTTGAGCAGACTGTCACAAATGCCATGCGTATTGAAAGCATGTATAACAGGAACAAGGAGAACTGAATTAAGGCCCTTGGTTTGCCTTGCATCAAAGATAAATGTTGTTGTTGTTGTTAAAAAAACAACAACCCTCTTTTGCAGAACTGACTCATGCTGTATTCTACTGAATGGGTTTACAATTCTAGTTTCATAAACAAGGACAGGATTATCTGACCTGAAAGGTACTATCATACTGAAATGTCCTTTACCAGGAACCAAGCACACCATATCGCAGAATTTGCATGCAAAATTGTGCAGCAATTTGGCTCAGCCTTGCGTGTGGTTTCTAGCCAAAAGACAACTGTTAGAACTGTTGCGTAGACTATACTTCCTTGGTTCCCAAAGTATAACATGCCCATGAGTATCATTATGTTCCTTTGGGCATCTCTATTTCATAAACAAACTTGGGAGAGAGAAGATACCAGGCAAAAAGTCCCATATCAGCCATTTCTCCCCCTCTGATCAGAAGCCAATTGCCATGAAGGGATAATTGCTCATAGTAGATAGCTGAATAAGGATGACAAAGATAAGAAAGATGAAGACAAGCAGCCCCAGGGAAGAAAGAGGCCTTTTACAAGTTGGCTTATTTTACAGCTCTGCACAGGGAAGCAAAACTCCATCCAGGACCAAAGGCAAAATAATCACTGAACTAGAAGATTTCCAGACCCAGAACTATGCTGTCTTCTTAGTAGTAAACCCCAAGCAATGTTGTTCCCATCCAGAACAATGTTGTTTCCATCCCATCTCTATCAAGGTCAGACTCCAAATGCATCTCTTGTTGTGCACAGAGCCAAGACGTAGGCTAGATTTCAGCAATATAGTGACGATACCTAACTCCATTCCAATAGTTGACTGCTTCCAAGGACTTTATTTAGATCAGAGGGATCAGACTCCTAAGTCATGGATTATATGGAGCCCGCAGCGTGGCCTGCAATGACTCAAACATTTATGGCGCTGCCCAAGGCCAAACCCTCCCCAAGGTGGCTCTGCACAGACCTCTGTTCTCTTATCACTGCAGCCCTGCAAAATCTAACAGTAAGTCAAGATCAAAACATATTGATTAAGAAGCAGCATGGTGGCCTAGAGGTGAAGATGTTCGCCTTCAGGGCTGGGCTTCAAAAAATTTAGCAAAGGGTTCTCTGCCTGGTTGCTGAATAGACGTGGCCATGTTGGCCTCCTGCATCTTGAGGGGGGGGGTGTTTTTGCCCTCCCCGGGCTTCAGAGGCTTTCCTCGAGCCTCCAGGAGGGCGAAAATGTCCTCCCTGGGCTCCAGAGGCTCTCTGGAAGCGGAAATGGGCCCATTTCCGGCCTTCCCGAACTTCCAGGAGGCCCGTTTTTCACCCTCCCTGAGCCTCCGCATGCCCCCTACATTTACCTGCATCCAAAATAGGCCACATGGGGACTCCTGGGAGGGGAGGGGAGGGGTGGGTGAGGCCAGACAGGGGTGGGATTGGGGGGTTCTCCGAACTGCACAGAATCTAAGCTAGGGGCTCTCCCAAACTCCTGAAAAACTCCAGCAGCCCACCCCTGCTCACCTTCTACTTAGAGCAGGGGTGTCCAACCTTGGCAACTTTAAGACTTGTGGACTTCAACTCCCAAAATTCCTCAGCCAGCAAAGCTGGCTGAGGAATTCTGGGAGTTGAATTCCACAAGTCTTAAAGTTGCCAAGGTTGGACACCCCTGACTTAGAGGATTGAGAGTTCAATCCTAGGGATCAACAGATGTTTCTCTATCAGGGTGCAAAGAGAAACAATCTGCTATCAACCCTTATAGGCATCGGGAAGGGCATCCAGCCAGTAAATGCTCAGCTCCATTCAGTCACCCTGACACCACCCTGAAGCAAGGGATTTTCAGGGTTATTAAAAGAAAAAGAAAAAAAAGGCATATAAATTAATGGATCAACACCATACCTCCATTCAAAGGTCTGTATAATTATTTTGGGTTCATCAACTTCTTTCAACTTCCTAAAAAAAAAGGAATTGCCTTTGTGGCCATAAGTAATTCCTTCAATATTTCATCATGATGAATAATGAATAGTAACAGCTGTAATTCATTCACAACTGGAGGGCCATAGTTTTCACACCCCTACTATATTATCCATAAAACATGGAAAATAAAAATGCATTTTTGATTTCTAATTAAGCAAGGGTTGTGGTAACCCTTCAATGAACTATGATATAATTACAAGGAAGTGTAAAGAAATGCAGAAAATGACATTTCAAAGGCCAAATGGGAAAAGTCCTTTTAAAGCATTGGTTTGTTTAAATTCTTTACATTGCTTATAATATCATGCACACCAGAGTCGAATAAAGGAATACTGTTATTGTTGTTGTGAACCAAATTAACAGTTTATAGAAAATCTAAGCATTTAGCTTTAGAAAGTTCCCAGTGCTTGGGTATATATGCTCAAAATATTTGTCCAAAGAATCCATAATTTTCTGGGCTTTGCAGAATTACTTGGAGACTTTAAAACCCTTTGTTTGGTGGATGGCTTGGGAGTGGGAGTTTAGAATAAAATACTCTATATTTTTATGATATCTCTGTCTCTATCTTTAGAGCTATGCAACTATTTTGAATTATTAATATTGTTATGATGCATCAGCCTTTATGGTTAGCATTAGGCAAATTTATATCCCAAATCCAGTAATTATATAGTTCAGTGACACCCACAACTCACAGGAAATGTATGCCACAGACACAGAAGAAAACAAATTACCTGTTGAAGATTGAAAGGTTGAGGAGTTCATCATCTAAAAGATGGGAAAACTTTTCTCACTGCTTTTGATGTCAGGAGAAACTGAATTGTTGAATTTTCAAGACAAGAAATCCTTAAGTGCTGGCTCCATTCCACTCTCCAAAAGCCTTGTGATGATTGCTCACAATACAGGCAAAACTCTTTCCTGATTTTGATTTGATGGGCCCCATTTGCACAGAACAAGCCATCTCTCTGCTGAGCACCTAATCCCCATAGTACTGTCTTATGTCTAAGTATATTTACCCATGTTGTATGGCTGTAGTATTATTATCCTTCTCATCTTCTCTACTACCCCCTCTTATTGGTATCATTATGACTATTATTACACTGTTGCTTTGCATGTATACTGAGGGCTTATGCGCCAGATACAAATTCCTTGTGTGTCTAATCATACTTGATCATTAAAGTATTCTATTCTATTCTATTCTATTCTATTCTATTCTATTCTATTCTATTCTATTCTATTCTATTCTATTCTATTCTATTCTATTCTATTCTATTCTATTCTATTCTATTCTATTCTATTCTATTCTATTCTATTCTATTCTATTCTATTCTATTCCAGCCCAGCCCAGCCCAGCCGATCCCATCCCATCCCATTCAATTCCCGAAGGACATCTGAGGTTCCCACCCAAGAAATATCTGAGAGAGAAAAAAATAGTCATCTTTGGCATATACCATATCATAAAACTCTACACTGATTTCACAGAAGTATTAATCTGTTGTACAATAACCATTGTCTACCTTCTTCTCACAATAGACCTTGTCTAGAGACTTTAGCTGGAAATAAATGACTGCAGCAATTTGGAGGACTAGAATTACCACTAAACAGATGAGTCTTGCATTAGAAGAAGACAAATAAATTTTACAGGAAAGAAAGGAGGAAATTGCTGAAAGTAACACTAAATTCCTGCTGAAACATCCGACCAATGGTGAACGAACTGAAGAAAAACAATTTAATAAGAAAAAAAGAAAAAGAAATCTGGAATGATTCCTCCTCTGCTTGAAAGGTCTGTCTCTTAATGAAGGCATACTGTAGATCAGGGGTCCCCAAACTTGGCAACTTTAAGATTTGTGGACTTCAACTCCCAGAATTCTTCAGCCGGCTCTGCTGTAGATATAACTCAAGCAACAGTATGTTTCATACATGATGTTCCTGATCTTAACGGGAAGGTTTTTTTTATTTAGTGTACTTTGGGTTTAAACTATTAACTTATGTTTCCAAACAAGAGACAGAGAAGATATCAGCAAGTAGCATGTAAGACAGAACACCTTTTTCATGCATCACTTTGAAATATACCAGCTGAGAGCCTGGGACACGTTCGGTAGCTTAGAAGATCGATGACAAAGACAGGGCAATTCCAACGATGTCCTTATTGCTCTAAAATTCCACCCCTGGACAAACTTCTGGAGATCTACACTTCTCTCTTTTAGGCATGAGTGCTCCTACCATTTTCAATACTACAATTATTTTCCTCTATCATAATCATGGTCAGATGTTACATCTTTTCTATCCTGCTCTACAGAAAGTCACTTGAAGAGACTAGAAGCATTTGAAATGTGGATTTATAGGTGGCTGTTACGAAAAGCTGGGATGACAAAATCATAAATAAGGAGGTGATAAGTTGCCTGGGAAAGCCAAGGGAAATCATCAAAACCATAAAAAAAACCAAAAGTTAGAATATTTTGGAGATGTGATGCGACACCCGGAAAAATATGGCATACTTAATTCTCCAAGGAAAGATTGAAGGCAAACAAGGTCAGGCAGAAGAACATCATGGCTTCAAAATCTAAGGGAATGGTTTGGACAAAACTCAACAGCATTTTTTCAATGTGGCTGCTGATGAAAATAGGATCGCCAATATGATTGCCAATGTCCAATGATGGATATGGGACAACAAGAAGAAGAATCATAATCATTGCAGAGAGACTTTGTTTTCCTCTTGTTCTTGGTAGCCAGTCTGAGTTTTGATTCTATGTTACATATAATGCTGCTTAGGAATATACAACTCTTGCTTTGTTTACTCTGTGTTGGATTTTTATCTGTGTGATTCTGTTGAATGCTGTTACTGTTGGTATTTTCAGTTGAATTGTGCAACATGTGGGGAAAGCTTCAAAGAAAGCTTCAAGAAAATTTGGATTCCAGGGGATACGTTGGACAGATCCATGACTTTTCTTGACATCATGAAAATGAGTCATTTGCGACCACAGATCTTTTTTTTTTTTAACTTCCCAATGTAGTTTGAAGCCATAGCACTTCTTGATGGGTTCTCATTCAAGTTCTAACCAGACCCAACCTTACTTCGCTTCCAAGCCCTGACAATATTGGCCAACTTCTTCCAGCTGCTGAGAGTTAGAAAAATACTGATAAGCTGCCTTTCTTCCAAAGTTACATCACAGAATTGCCTACACCATACAGAGTAACCCTTATTTCAGAATAGGATAAAACAAAGGATGGATTGAAGGTCTGTAGGGATTCTCAGTCATCCAGGCTATAGTTTTCCATGGTTATCATGGCTAAAAGGTGCTTTTTCAGAAGGCAACTGGAATTTCTTCTTTTTCTTTTGAAGTTGTTTTGCTTCTTATCCAAGAAGCTTCTTCAGTTCTGACAGGATACTGAGGAATGGAAGGATTTATATTCCTTGCAGGCAGCTTCCATTCCCCACTATCCTGTCAGAGCTGAAGAAGCTTCTTGGATGAGAAGCGAAACGTCCTCAAAAGGAAAAACAAGAAAGTCCAGTTGCCTCCTGAAAAAGCACCTTTTGGACAAAGGATGGGTTGCTAAAACAACAGGGCCTATTCTAACGTTCCTTCAATATTCATGGATACAAAGATGGATCCAGATCCAGAAGCTGATTGCTGTGACTAAAAGTGCAGGGCAACTGTGAATAAAGTTAGAATATTAACTTCTTTCCAAAAGGGTTTTTTTTTTTTTTTTTGCTTATGGGAAGGATCTCTACTCAGCTACTTTCAACCAATTAAATTTTAAAAGGTGTTTATTAGGTTATATGTATGTACCCTTCCCCTGCAAACCTATACTAATAGGCTCACATTTGAATAATTTGTCTCAAGTATTGGCACAAATAATACTGTATCTCATAACGGGTCTACTTTTTAGAAGACTTGCTGAATGTAAAAAAGAAAAAAGCCCTAATTGATTTTCCACTAAATCTTCATCAGTACTTGAATGCATTTAAGTTAACTGGTATAGAGCCATGGGCAATTTCTCTGTGCAAGTTGGCTTTGTATCAAAAGTAGTTTAAGAGATTCTTCCCTTGGGCATAAAGAATATGACAAGAACAGTTCTTTCTGTTCTTTATTGTTTTATTTATCTTTGCCAGGAGGCCTGTTACTGAATTCTCTAGCGATGCCAACTCTGAGGACTGAGTCAAGTACATGGCCTGGTTCACACACTCATTTCTGAATTATCTTTTCCCCCTTCAGGCAAATAGTGGGCTACATCCAAGATCTCAGTGGCAGAATTGCATTCAAGCAATGAGAATTTCTCTTAGTTTGCTTCCTTCTGCATGTTCCCCCAAATCTCATTTCTGGATGGTTTTCCAAAGCAGACATGAATGGTACAGGGAAGAAGGAGAATTTGATGTACTAATAATATTCATATTGATGTAGGATTTTTTTTTTTAAAAAAAATAGGTCCTGGGTTTAAGGTCTGATTAAGCATAGGAGGCTTCAAGGGGAAATATATATAAATGCAGACATCTTTTTTTACTTGTGGAATAACATATTTTAAACTAAAAAGAATAAAATTGGCATATGTAACTAGTTGTTTTTAAGTATGAAGGGCATTGAAGTGACTGAAGTCTAGCATTTTTGCAGTGATTCCAAGCCATCAATTCAAACATGTGCAAAAAGATGGTGTTTGAATTGCAATACTGTGTCTACCAACTTGCCTGATTCAACCCGCACATACCCAGCCACCTCACAGACCATGCAGCAAATGAGGTGTCTGGATATGGTTTTCATTTATTTAATTTGAAATGATAGAACAACTAACTTCACAATCCTAATTTTGTAATATACTTCTGTTTGGGTGTGTTGAAACAGGCAAGGTAGTATATGCACGCAGACTTACGCATGCACATATATGTGTTAGTGTTTATCTCTCTGTGTATATGTATGTATATAGACACCAGGCTAGAAAGCAGGAATTCATGTCTTGTCTTAGCTATGAAAACCAGCTGAGTGACTTTGGGACAATCTGTCATGCCCCTGTCAGAGTCTGAATCTGAGGAGGAAGATGAACGGCTGACAGGGAGTGGGAGGGTGGCTCCGTTGGCTGTGGAGGAAACTGGGGAAGTGCAAAGTCCAGCTGTGCAGAGCAGGAGAGAGGTAGAACAAGGAAGAGGGAGTTCAGAGGAAGACCCAGGCCCACCCCCTCTTCATCCTAGGGCATGCAGGGTGGAACGGAGAAGAGAGCAACATGGATTGCATGGCTTACAGGGGAGGAAAGGGCCCTGATTCCCTTCATTAGCCACACCTGGAAAGAGAGTTAAGTGCATGCTGAGTGTGGCAGCTGCTGAGAATAAACGTGAGTTTATCTTGTGTTGACTTTGGTTATCTGCGTTCCTGGCATCCTCCCAACCGGGTTCAATTATTGCTGTTCCTTCATGTCTGAAATTACTTCTCCTGCCCTGCCGGACTAGTTACCTCATCTTGCCTTGACTGGACTTATAGTTACAGTTTTTGTTGACCATGTTTTAGACTTGATTCTCTGCAGCCAAAGGCTGTACCTGGGAGAGATTTTCTCCAGACAGAAGGTAATCAGGACATTGGGGACAAAGTTGGAGCTAATAAAGGGGCTCCTACTGATTATCTTACTGTGTTGCCTTTGTGCCAACCCCCTGGTCATCATACAGTCATTCTGTCAGCCCAATCCACCTCACAGGACTGTTATTGTGGAGAAAATAGGAGAAGGAAGGGGTGCTGGAGATGTTCGCCATCTTGAATTATTTGTAAAAATAATAAAGGATGGATATAAAATAAATAAATAAATATATCCTACAAATACATTGTCTCTATGTTCTCATATCAGCTACTGTTCTGTAGTAATAACTGATCAAGAAACATTCTGCAAGACTGATAATTGATAAGACCTATACCATTTCAGAAAAACAGTTGTTCAAACTCTTCTTAAAAACCTCCAGTGTTGTAGCAGCCACAACTTCTGGAGGCAAGTTGTTCCACTGATTAATTGTTCTGATTCTCTCAGGAAATTTCTCCTTAGTTCTAAGTTTTGGGAGCAATTTGGGAGCAAACTTTGTAGAAATCGCAAACAAAGCTAAAAAAGGAACCACAGATGTGTTTTCTAAAACATATTTTGTGGGTAAAAGGACAAACCGTTCAAGATGATTGCATGTTCACCAGCAATTTTATCTTCATATTTAATGAAGAATAAAGAAATGTTTTGAACTTCCTGGGAGCAAAAGATTAAAGAGCTCTAATTATGAATAAAATGAGAATGTTCTAACTTTAACACACAGTAGTTTTATTGCATAGATATCTGACACGCAAACTTTCCCCACCTCCTCAAAGAAATAAACCCAAACAGACATACATACAACAGCTTTGCTTTGAGGGATTTTCCCCAGTATAATACATATTTCAGTTAACATCTATTTGCCAATCAACCCAGTATGCCAAATAAATTACAGAATGGGACCTCGATCAACTATGTTCCTGATATGGAATATTTTTCCTCTGGGTAAAGGTAAGAGTGTAAAAAAAAATATGGTGTTTGTTTTTAAGTAGGAAAAGCCTCAAGGGAGGGGAGCAAAAGCTTTAAAATATGTGAGTTGTGGCTGTGATCCAGCAGCCTCAAAAATACATGCAAGAACTTTTCAATTAATAGGCATGTTTAATTACATTTAGGCACAAGTAAGTGCCACTCTGTAGTATAAATGTAATGCTTGCACATCCCATTGCACATAGTTTGCATATTTCCTTGCATGCATTTTATATATTATCAAATTGAGTAGAAGCTGGGTGGGAATCTGGAACTGGGGGTTCCACAGATTTGGGGACCATACGTTTGTTTGTCTTTCAGAGACTTCCCAGAGATCACAATAAGATTGTATTTTGGAGTTTTTGAATTTTGGTCTACAATTGCCTCACACATATTTTGTCCCTACCTCGTCCTTTGTACTGATGGGTGTATCCAAAGCTATGGGGAGATATAGATACAGATCTTCATCTATATGTAGATCTTATACCACAGTATATATATTTCAATGGAATACTTTCATTGAAGTATTTGACTCAAGGAGTGCATATGTATGTGTGTGTGTAAATATATATATTTGTTTTATGAGGTTCTATATATATATATATATATATATATATATTATTATATATATTTTTTTTAGTATTTGTATGTGGATCTTTGGTTATTCGGGTTTTCTCCGCATAAGATTGGAAGTATCTAGGCAACGTTTCGATGAAGTCTCATTCATCATCTTCAGGCTTCTGTCTTCAGCTCTGTGCTTCTCAGAGTGATGTGAGCTTGCAGCTGCTTCTTCCTTTTAACTGCTAGTGGCGGTGTGACTTGATTGGGTGGGGGCTTGGCTGTGTTCTGATTGGGTGGGGGTGTGTTCTCATTGGTTGGGGGTTTGGCTGTGTTCTGATTGGTTGGGGGTTGGCCATGTTCTGATTGGCTGGAGGTGTGTTCTGTTCAGGTGGGGGCTTGGTTTTGCTCAGGTTGGTCTTAGTTACTGGGGGATTTGAGCTGGTGAGCTGTGATCTTGCTGTTTGGCTTTGAGTTCGTGGTCGTGCTGCATCTTCATGGTGGGGGTCAGTTCGCTTCATGTATGGCTCAGAGGGGTTTGAAGTGGGTAGTGATGCAGCTGCAGTGCGGCTTCTGGTCTGTGGTCGTGTCTCATCTTCTGTGTGGGTGTGAGTCTGCTTTTTACGTGGAAGTGTGGTGGTGGCATCTTGTGTGGCCCTCGTGGGTGTGGGTCTGGTGTCATTCACCATGTTAGGTACTCGTCTGTTCATGAGGGCGGGTTTCCAAATGGCTGGTAAGCGGGAGGTGTCATCTGTTTTATTCATGCTGTGTGGGCGTTTTTCTATCTCTATGGCTTCTCTGATTATTCTGTTGAAGTGTTCGGTTTTGGCGATAGTTCTGGTATTTTTAAAGTCAATCTCATGTCCTGTGGTTTTGAGGTGTTGGACCAGGGAAGAGGTCGGTTCTTCTTTTTTGATTGAGTTCTTATGTTCTTCAACGCGTGCACTTATTCTTCTGTTAGTTTGTCCAATGTATGTGGTGGGGCAGGCGGTGCAAGGGATTTCGTATACTCCTTGGTTTTCTAACTCGATTTTGTCTTTAGGGTTTCTTAGGATGGTGGATATTTTTCTGTTTGTGCAGAATGCTGTTTTAATGTTGTGTTTTTGGAGGATCTTGCTGATTTTGTCTGTAGTGCCTTTTATATATGGGAGGAGGGCTTTGCCGTTCTCTAGTTCTCTGTCTTGGATTTTGGTTGGGGTTTCTTTTTGGATTAGGTGGGTAATCTTCTTTCTTTGGAATCCATTGGCTGTTAGTACGTTGGTGAGAGTGTTTAGTTCGGTTTTTAGGTGTTGTTCATCAGCTAAGCATTTTGTTCTGGAGATGATTGTCTCAGCTACGGAATTGATCTGTGCTGGGTGGTGGTGTGAGAGTGCATGTAGATAGCGGTTTGTATGTGTTTTCTTCTGGTAGATGGTGTGTCCTAGGGAGCCATTGGGTTTTTTGTATACCAAGACATCTAGGAAGGGAAGTTGATTGTTAGCTTCTGTTTCCATGGTGAATTGTATTTTGGGGTGTAGGCTGTTGAGGTGTGTGAGGAAGTTGTTCAGTTTTTTCTTTCCCGTGTGGCCAGATTATGAAGGTGTCATCTACGTATCTGAGCCAGAGTTTGGGTTTGTGATCATATTTTTCTAGAGCTTGTGTTTCAAAGTGTTCCATGTAGAGGTTTGCGATGACAGGTGAGAGGGTGATCCCATGGGTGCTCCTTCTATTTGTTTGTATTTTTGTCCGTTGTAGGTGAAGTATGTATTGGATAGACAGTGGTTGGTCAGATCTAGTATGTGCTGGGGGGCGTTGTATTTGTTTTGGATGGCTGTCAAGGCTTCTTTTATTGGCACTTGGGTGAAGAGGGATATGACATCGAAGCTCACTAGTAGGTCGCTGGGTTGTAAGTTTTGTTTCTTTATGATCTCGATGAACTGGAATGAGTTTCTTACATGTGAGTTGATGGATTCTGCATAGGGCTGTAGTTGTTTGGCGAGAAATTTGGCTAGGTTTTGTAGAGGTGAGCCTATGGAGCTGACTATTGGTCTAAGTGGAGTTCCTTCTTTGTGTATCTTGGGGAGACCATAAAGCTTAGGGCATCTGGATGATTTCTCTCTGGGTATGATTCTTTGCTGGATTTCTTCACTGATGGGGGAGGCTTTTATTTTGGATCTGGTGGTTTTTTCTAGGTAGGTGTATATACACACACACACACACACACACACACACATATACATACATATACATACACACACACACACACACACACACATACACACACACACACACACATATATACACACACACACACACACACACACAGTATATATGTATGGTATTCAGCTTTGTTTGAGTATTTTCCCACATCATTATAGTTGTGCTTTTAAAGTTGTAGCGACGTTTCAGCAGAATCTCATCTGCCATCATCAGGCTTGTGTATTGCGTTCGTTTGTGAGCCAGACTTTCACAGCCGTTTCTGTTTTAAATTTGGTGCTAGCCTACTGCTGTGTTAGAATGGTTTTTTCTTCATCCTGATTGGTTTGGGAGTCTTGGTCTGTGTTTATTGGTCTTGGAGTTTGCTGTGTTCTGCTTGATTGGTGTTTCTAATATCTTCTGTCTGTTCTGTAGCATTTTTTTTTATCTTGATTGGCTGGCAACATTGTGTTTCCTGTATTGGAGGCTTTTAGTGCTGCTTGGCTTCAGGTAAATGGACAGCTATCATTTATTAGGAAGCTAGGTTTCATCTGGGTGCCTGTTTGGGGTGTGTTTGAGCTGGAGGTATCAGGGGGGGTCTGTTTGTGCCCAGGGGTTTGCTTGGCTTGTGGTGTGAAATGGCTGTGAAAGTCTGACTCACAGACGAACACAATACACAAGCTGAATATCATACATACATACATACATACATACATACATACATACATACATATATACATACATAATTTAACTATTTTTTAATTTATTTTATTTGGTTTGTCAATTGCTTACAAGATAATAGGTATAAGTAAAAACATAGTTATGAATACATGGATACACATAAGAAAAATAAAAGAAACAATAGGACAGGGATGGTAGGCACGTTGGTGCGCTTATGCATGCCCCCTCTTAGGAAAGGGGTGAGGTTATATTATATATATTATATATTATATTTATATTATATATATAATGTCTTCTATTTTGCTCCTGTTGTTCATTCAGTTATTTCATGCACAGTTGTATCACTAGATGTCACTGTTTCCAGGTTAGGAAGTAATTCTGGCAGAATTTGTACTTTTATAGTAATTTAAGGAGAATTAAAAGAATGTGAAGTTTCCTGAAATACATAAATATGAAAGGGTTACCTATTCCGACGCCCAAATATCTTTCTTTCAAAACAAACTTTTTTTTTTAATAAAGTTTTATTTGGGTTTCACACATACAAAATACAAGTAAAACATCTTTTTTGAAAATAGCATGGTCCCGGGTTGAATTTCTTTATACAGACACAAAACTCAATTTCATGCTCCTTTTTGTATTCTATTCCATATCTTATACTATTTTACATTTTCTATATAGTTTTTCCCCTCTTTTAATTTTTTCAATTTTATTTTGATTATCTCATCTCAATTCAAATCATTATATTTATACTTTTGTCTGTTCTGTTTCAATTTCATATTATCTTTTCTCATTAAACAAATTTTCTCCTGTAGTTACTAATTGGAGTATGACACCTTTATATCTTCTAATTACATCCATTCAACTCTTATTTAAACTTCAATATATACCTTAAGTTTATGACCTTCAATATAATACATAATACATAACTTCCAATCGAATTCTGCTTGGTACATTCTTATAATACACACTATATTCTTTAAAAAAAATGTAATTATAAACCCTCATTCCGTTCCAGTTCAGTTCTATCATTAATAATCATTAAAATCTTAACATCTTTAACACTTCTTTTCAATTAAATATCATACTTCCTTAAAAACACATATAATCTCCATAATTAATTTTTCCCTTATTTCTCTTCACATATGTTTTATAAATCATTAAATATACCTTTTATTACATTTATTTATTGACAAGCATTCCACTGAATTACGATAGCTATTTTATCAGACATTTTAATCATACATTGTTTCATATTTTCTAAAATTATTTCTGCTTCTAATATAACCATACTATCTTATATACCTTTGCAGAATCCCTTTTTCCATTAAGTTTTCACCCATTATCTCTAAATAGGCCCTGTTTCTCTATATTTTGCTTCTGTCCTTTATAACTTCTTTTCCTTTCTTTCTTCCCTCTCATCTTCTCCCTCCCCTTTTTACCCCCTTGTCTCTCTAGTTCTAATTCTCTCTTCTGCATTTCCCTCTTCTGTTGCTTTCTGATTTTATACTTATTTTTCACTCTATTTTTTTTTTTTTTGGAGTTGTTTTTCCCAATCTTAAACTTTCCATTCTCTTTCCCTCCTTTCCTTTTTCCCCCCATCTAAGATTACTTGTTCATTAAAGATGGCTTCTTCTTTGTCACAATCTTCTTGTTCTGCAGGCATTTCTTGTTGTTTCTCATAATTCCAAATCTCCATTTCTAAAAACTGAAATATGAAGCCAAAAGAACCTCTCCCTTCTTGTGCATCTTCTTTGTACTTTTTAAGTTCCATTTTCAGTTCTTCTAAAAGTGGAGCCATTTTAAACAGTTCTGAACAACCACCCGATTGATTTTAGTCATTCAAAACAATAACCAAGAATCCAGAAATCATCAAGTAATCCAGATAGTCCCAAGTTATATCTTCTTATTTTTTTTCCGACTTTCTATTCCTGGGGTTTTTGTTGCGATATTTCAGTTAGAATGTATCTTTTGGAAGTCTTGTTGAGATTTTGCTGTAAGTTCTTTTTTAATTCCAAGCAGTCTCGTCCCTTCCAGATCCTACCCTTTTATTCTTTTTCTCTCCTTTCCTGCTTTCAAAAGCTGTTAATTTTCCAGAAATCTTTATTATCCCTCTGACTTTTTATTTTCAGCATTAAATGCCTATTGATGTCAAAGTGGATTTTTTTCCAATTTCTTGCTTAAGTCTCTTAGCTGTCAGTATAGGAAAAGGAGAAAACCAAATCTTTTCCCTTTTCTCTCTCCTTCGCAGTTTAAAAATCTTCTTAGGGAACAATGTTATTGTTTTTTAACAGTTTCAATTCCAGGGTACCTTATTTGTTGCTTTTGCTATTTGACCCGGTCAGCCAAAACTTTCTCTTCTTATCTTCCTCCTGCACATTCTTTTCTGGTCGAGTTCTTCTTTGTGGTGGCCATTTCTGACCACCGCTGCAACCGCCTTCAGGAAAGGGAGTAATGGCCAGCTGGGGAGGAGAGATGCGGCTCTCCTCAACCCTGCTGGCAGTCTCCCCCCTCTTCATCACCTCTACGGGGTGGCTTAGCCCTGAAACCAGCTGGCTCGGGGCGCTCCAGCGGCGAGCACGGATCGAAGCCTCGCAGAGACAAGGTTTCAGTCTGTCGCTGAAGAAGCTCAAACCGGAAGTCCCAAAACAAACTTTTTAATCCCCAACTTACTTTCAAAAACAGTAATTGGAACAGATACCAGCATTTAAATCTCTCTGCAATTTACATTAAAACAATAAGCCTGGGTGTGCATGTGTGATTAATGAAAGAAGTGAATGGGAATTCGTAGAAACTTTTAGTTATTAGGACTAACTAGAGCACCATAATTAAAGCCTTGCTCCAAATGTAAACCTGATTTCCAGCCTGCTAGAATTCCATATGAGATATTCCACATGATTCATATGGACTGAACAAAGGTTACAAAGAAGGCCAGCGTGGTTCCTTTGGGAATTGATATTTAAAAGGTAGGGCTGGCTTGTACTAGAACCAGGCTGTTGGCAAAGTAGAAAAGCCACATGGGAAGATAGTCCAGGAAATGCTGGGGAAAAGTTATCTCATACAGTTTAGAAAGTAGATGAAACTTTTGACCATCCACCAAATGAGATCTACGTATGATTTTCCTGACACCAAACTTTTCACTTCTCTTTCATCTTCCTTTTTTACTTTTATTTTGTTTTAAAATGTTTGTTTGGATTTTTAATATGAAAAAAAAAGCCATTCATCTCTAGCCATTCAACTGGATTGGACTATTTTTTTCATAGATAAAATAATTGGAACAATGGCCTTTTACTGGATATGGTGTCTCAAAAGGTGTTAACACCTGGTTAACCTTATCTGGTTCCTAAACTCAATCAGTTTATGTCAGTTAGAAATAATTGGATGAAAAGGGCTCCATAAAAATTCAAAAGCCATGAGCCATCTTGAAAAGTCAGAAAATCATAATTAAAAAGGCAGGGGCAAATCACTCCCAAGTTGTTGCTTTCCCAAAAAAAAAAGAAGAAGAAGAAAAGGAGAAAAAAAAACACCACTCCACATGAATTTATCTATCAAGTCTCCAGGAATTGATCTTGACTTCAAGATGATTTAGTATTCATACAGTTTAATAGCAAAAGTCAGGTTGTTTTTAAATAATCACTCTATCATTAGCCAAGTTAATAGCACACTTCAAATTAATAAGAACTGACCAGAATTTATATCATATCTCCATTTCATATTATGATAGCTTTTACGTGATCCTTCTTCATACCAGCTTTTTACACTGTAAGATAGTATTTTGAATTAGTAATATTTGAAATACTTTAAGCAGAAATATATTTCTCATGTCCAAACTACACCTTCTCTTTTCTTAACTTCCTGCTCCTATTTCTCTATTTGCTCGATGCCCAAATAATCTGGAATATTATACCAGGGGTGGGATTCTACCAGTTCGCACCTATTCGCTAGAACCGGTTGTTAACATTCTAAGCAGTTTGGAGAACTGGTAATTAGAAGAAATTACTGGCCTAATCCTGTAAGGAAGACAGGAAGGAAACATTCTGGTGTTGCTTGCAGAAATTGCCTCTCTGTTAACCCTTATTACATTCTTGGCAGGACTAGACTGTCTCTGGAACATCTCTGGAGTTTTTTCCCCCTCCTTTGCTGGTACTTTGTTTGTGTGGAGTGACCATTCAAAGTTACAATGGCACTGAAAAAAGTGACTTATGACCATTTTTCACACTTACGACTGTTGCAGCATCCCCACAGTCATGAGAGGCCAGGTGAGGAGATGCGTGCCTCGATGTGAGCGATATTGAGTTGGCCACGCCCAGCCAATAACATGACCACCAAGCCATGTCCACCCAGTCACATGACTACCAAGCCACGCCCACTACCTAAGCCATGGCCACAGAACCGGTTGTTAAAATTTTTGAATCCCACCCCTGTATTATACCACATGTAAGAATTTTCTGTTTGACATTATCTGACATTGACTAAGAATAAAGCTGCATAATAGTGGAATAAAAAGGCAATTGCAAGAAATGTGATATTTTTTTCATATATTATGAAGCATTCTCAGATACATACTTTTAATATCAAGTACAGGAAAACATGTTATATCTGAATGTGAGCTGACTTTCTAAAGTTTTTCTTTGATAAAATGATCATATTGAGAACTGAGATTCTCTGAAGCTGCTTTTTAAACGATGGCAGCAACAATAAAGTCAATCACATCTATGCAGTTTGTGAATTATGCATAACACTTTGATTTTGGGGGATTTTATGACTGATTTATTGAGTTGCTTTCCCACTCTGAGATTATGCATGCATGCATAAACATTTCACTGCTCTATGAAACCATAATAGGTTTGGCTATACCCCAGAAAGTTCTGAGTTTTAATTAATTTAATTAATTTAACAAGGATTAATTAATTCAATAAGTCTCCCTCGTTTGCAGCAGTGAATAAGTCAGACAAAATCAAGTCTTATACCTCCAACTTTATTTCCTTCCTTACATAAACAAAGGCTGAGACATAGCTGACAAAACAGAAAACCAAGAAAGCAACAAAAGAACTGGTTTAATAAGCAACTAATAAATATAAACATAATTAATAACATTAGTGCTCCTTTACTTCAAAGTCAAAGTGTTTGTTTTAGGAAACAGCTCATGCAATACAATCCGCAAACACTTCTTAAAATTAGAGTAATTTTAATAGTTCTTTACTATTATCATGTGCTCTATATAAAGCAACCCTCAAAGGAAATCCAGACCTTGGAAAACATTTGAAATCCAGCAACTGGATGGGTAACTGGTGCAACGAATGAAAGTTGCATAAACCTTTACTCTGATTGTTAGTTGATTACTGCACACAATTTAAGATTAGGGGATAAAAGTCATGGTGTCATGAAGGAAATGCCATAATTTTCAGGTTTGCCAGAGGTTAAGTTACAAGTTATAAGGATAGGATTTGCTGTTGGCTTTGCTATACACCAGATGTGTTTGTCTTCATGTGGATGCTGCTTAGGATGTTAGAATAGGCATTTATATCCTTTGATGGTTTAAAGGTAAAGGTTCAGGTTCCCCTCACACATATGTGCTAGTCGTTTCCAGCTCTACAGGCGGTGCTCATCTCCGTTACAAAGCCGAAGAGCCAGCGCTGTCTGAAGATGTCTCTGTGGTCATGTGGCTGGCATGACTAAATGCCGAAGGTGCACGGAACACTGTTACCTTCCCACCAAAGTGGTCCCTATTTTTCTATTGCATTTTTACAGGCTTTTGAACAGCTAGGTTGGCAGAAGGTGGGACAAGTAATCGGAGCTTACTCGGTTATGCGGCGCTAGGGATTTGAACCACCAAACTGGCTTGGCTATTGGAAGGATTATCATTCTCACTATGAACTTGTCCAGTCATTAAGTTCTGAAGAAGAGTTCCAGCAAAAGAGGCCCTTCCTATCAAAACTTCTTTTGATTGGTATATAGCAGAGGGTTTCCCACTATTGTAATGGTATGTAGGACTGGTCTTGGGAGACAGGAGGAAGAACCACAGACTAGACAACTGTAAATCAGGGATCTCCAACATTTGTTGATCTCCAACAATGTGTGCATAAGCACACAATAGTGCCTTACCATCCCTGTCCTATTGTCCCCAATTATTTGTACCGATTTCTTGCATTTATACTTATGTTTATTATCTTGTAAGCTACTGACAAATAAATAAATAAAATAAATAAATAATTTTTTTGGCAATTTTAAGACTTGTGGACTTCAAGTCCCAGAATTCCACCACCAGCATGGAGGATGAGGAATTCTGGGAGTTGAAGTCCACAAGTCTTAAAGTTGCCAGGCTTGGAGGCCTTGGCATGATTCCTTGCTGTAAATCAGGGGTGTCAAACTCAGGGCCCGTGGGCCAGATGCACCACATGCTAGCCACGCACCCCCCTGATTTAGTGAAGAGGGGAAAAGTTGTGGTACATCACATGAAGACAATGTGTCGGTGCCAGTTTGACACCCCTTCTGTAAATGATAGCTCAATCCACAGAAGGAAAGGAGTCATGGGAAGCTTCTTTGAAAGGGCCCTGCCTATTTTTCCGGAGAGTAAAAGGAAAGGGAGAGAGGAATATTTTCAGACTTGTAAGATTCTATTAATGTAACCTTATAATAATGATAGAGATAATATTCATTGACTGGACTATACTTCAGAAGGCTGACACCTGTGCTATTCCCAGGCTATGGAATTTAGCCATGATGGTGAACCTTTTCCACGTTGCGTGCCAAAAGTGCCCATGCATACGACCCCCTGCATGACCCCACACACACACTGCACGCCTCTGTGCATGTGCACGCAACCCTCCTGCAAGCTGCATGCCTCTGTGCATGCGCACATGTCTCCCCTGTGTGCATCTCCCCGTGCATGCACGACAGTTATCCAACAATCAGCTGGCTGGCAGGGGGCGCACGCATGCGCAGTGCGGCTTCCTGGGCGACCTCTTGTGTGCCGGCAGAAGTGGCTTGGATGCCACTTCCGGCACATGTGTCATAGGTTCGCCATCACGGGAATATTGTGTCAACTCCTGCAGCCTTTAAAACAGGGGTCTCCAACCTTAGCAACTTTAAGATTTGTGGACTTCAACTCCCAGAATTCCTCAGCCAGTTGGTTTAGAAAAATCTGTAAAGGCTGATTTGCCTTCCCACCTCCCCAGCTTGTTCATCAGTTAATTTTAGCATTAATTTTATGTTTTCAGTTTGAGGCATTATTAGTCAAGCTTGAAGAACTACTTGAGTAAAGAGACTGGATATAAATCAAATCAATAAATGTTTAAACAATCCATCAGTAAACTTATCTGATGTGATCATTAAAAAAAATTCTGGAGTTGCCATTTTATTTTTTACTGGGAAGCCCTTTATACCCATGACAATAAGGTTTTTGGAGTTATTTATAACGAGTATTTCCCTACCAGGAAGAACACTGAAAGGTCAAAATGACCCTATTAAATCATTCTGTATTTACATAGAGAAGATGATTATTCGCTGTTTGGTACAGTAATTCAGTTTTATCTCCTGATCTGCGCAAGCAAATTAAAATGGGATTAAATGGATCCCAAGCTACTAAAAGGAAACAAGAGAAAGAAAGAAAAACTGGCTATTCCTGCAGGAAAATCAAAGTGGGAAAAGATCCAGTGAGGAATGTTGTAGAGTTTGTTGCTGTGGCAATTACTGACAGTTTGGAACTAATGAATTAAGCAGAACTGGTGTTTCCATAGGTTTGCGCAGTATTGTGCTGCTACGATACCAAAATAAATAAATTGCCCCATACCTAAATCTGTCATCCAATGTCTTCCCCCCTGAGACGATGTTCTGGTTTTTTAAATCTCATTCTTGGGGCATTTTAACTTCCCTCTCTTTTGGAGAAATTTGGCAGTTTGTTTGTTTGTTACAATTTTCCTTCGTTTATACCTCTTTTGTTTCAAACAAATGAAATGCGTTTTTCATCAGCTAACACTGAGCAGACCGAACATTTCCTAAGAACAGCACATTCAATCTCTCCTGAGGGGAATGTGTGTTTGGGACTGACCATCCTGTTCCACAAATCTGTGTATTAAATATTTTCTATTAGAATATTCTTTATTGGCCAGGTTGTGACTGGACACACAGGGAATTTGCCTCCAGTGCATAAGCTCTCAGTGTATATACAAACAACAAAGTGGTGAGCCATAGATCATAAATCATAGTTACAATCATTAATCATAAGAGACAAACAACAAAGTGATAAATCATAAGATACCAACAGGAAAAGGTAGTAGGAAAGATGAGAAGATGAGAAAAGATAATAGCAATATAGTCCTACTACATGGTTAGATATCCTTAGGCATAAGACAGTGCTGTGGGAATTAAGTGTTTATCAGAATGATGGCATGAGGGGAAAAAACGGTCTTTGTGTCTAGTTGTTTTGGTATGTAATGCCCTATAGCTACATCCTGAGAGGAGAAAGTGAAATAGTTTGTGTCCAGGATGTGAGGAGTCTGTAGATATTTTCTCAGCCCTCTTTCCGACTCATGCAGCATACAGGTCCACAATGGAAGGACTGCATCTTTATTCCTTCCTTGGAATAAAAATGTAGTCAACAACCAAACACACAAGAGAATCACATAACAATATGTTTCCAGCACCTAGGAAGTTGCAGGAAAAGCCACCAAATCAGAAATGTACACACTTCCCAGATTTGTGCCCCGCTGCTCCTCAGCGTGGACTTTTTAGATTTCAAAAGCAAAAATGCTCTTCTCTATCCACTGCCTAGGGAAGATTTGATATTTGACAACTTTACAGTAGTAGCAGTCAACACTGGACAGCTCACACGTAGCGGCAGCCAACATTTTGAAAGTATCTGGCATACAGCAGCTTGTATTTAACTGTACTTGACAGCTGACATGGCAGAAGCTGTCGGAAGCAATTGAGCACTCACTGACAAAAACGAAAGGAGAAAAGTAAGCACATTTTCTACACACAACTAAGGTGGTGTCAGGAAAAAAGAAATGTAGCTTAGCTATCTCCCTGATGGGTTAGGGTTTTCTTTTTATCAGCAGAGCACAGTTTTGGGAAGAGATGATCAAAACAAGGGATCATCCTTCTGAATTTGGAGTGATGCTGTTTTTAAAATTTTTGTTTTTAAAAAAACCTATTGAGACTCAGATATTAGACTGCTATCTGTCTTAGGCTGTGAATGTAATGCTGACCATCAAACTTGATGAACGTTGAAGGCCAACACCAGCTAAAGACTTGCCAGCTGTGATTTGACATTGTTGTGTATATAATAATAGTGCATACATTAAACTGGTTTGTATAATGTTGTCTTGTGTTAGCTTTGGTTCTAACTTTCGTGTTCACCATTTCAAACTGGAATCAATCAAAAAGATAAGTTTGAAGCATTTTAATTAAAAGTCTCCTGGGAAACAAGGTGTATGGACATGAATGTTCACACATATTTTAGCCACCACAACTCCAGATACCAGCGAGAGAGAAGAGAATGGATGCTTTGTCCCAAGCCCTTCCTGACAAACCTAATAGAGACTCAAAATGATCCATTGAACTAAAAGAAAACCTAGAGCCTCTATCCAAAAAGACTTCATAGAGCAGGGGTGTCCAACCTTGGCAACTTTAAGACTTGTGGACTTCAACTCCCAGAATTCCTCAGCCAGCTTTGCTGGCTGAGGAATTCTGGGAGTTGAAGTCCACAAGTCTTAAAGTTGCCAAGGTTGGACACCCCTGTCATAGAGAATTCTGATCTAGACTAGCATTTTCAGAAAAGATGTTAAAGAGATAACTTTCTTCCAGGCCTACCAACTTGATTTTATTTAAGGATAGTCAATAGGAGTAGTTTATAATCAGTAGTAATTTAGAGCAACACTACTGCTTTCTTGAAGATGTCTGAGCACATGAGACAACAGGCGACCTCAATTATAACTCCTGGTATTTCCCCCTCAAAATGTCCTGTGGGCCAGTGCACAAAGCTATTATATTGATTAAAAGAAACAATTGTTAGGTTTCCCAAAGCACCTTCTTCTGTGCAACACCTCCTCCTGCAGCTTATCAGACATGGTAGGCTTGGAGCAGTGGTGGGATTCAATTTTTTTTTTACTATGTGGGAGTGGCTTGGTGGGCGTGGCAGGGGAAGGATACTATAAAATCTCCAGTCAGAGGTGGTATTTGCCGGTTCTTTGAACTACTCAAAATTTCTGCTACCGATTCTCCAGAACTGGTCAGAACCTGCTGAATACCATTTCTGGCTTGGAGAAGAATTTCATGCAAAGAAAGTGCTGTAAGTCCCACGTCAGATCCCAGAAGGAATAGGGGGCGATAAGATAGAAGTGTTCCAATATGTAAGGCAGGAGTCTTCACACTTGACAGCTTTAAGACTTGTGGACTTCAACTCCCAGAATTCCTCCTCCAGTCATGTTAGCTCAGGAATTCTGGGAGTTGGAGTCCACAAGTCTTAAAGCTGTCAAGTGTGAAGGCCCTTGGTATAAGGGGTTGTCACAAAGAAGAAAGATCAGCCTATTCTCCAAAGCACCTGAAGGCAGGACAAGAAGCAAAGGATGGAAACCAATCAAGGAGAGAAACAATCTAAAACTAAGGAGAAATTTCCTGACAGATAGAACAATTAATCAGAGGAACAGCTTGCTTCCAGTAGTTGTTGGTACTCCAACACTGGAGGTTTTTAAGAAGTTATTGGATAACCATTTTTTGAAATGGTATAAGATTTTGTGCTTGAGCAGGGAGTTGGACTAGAAGATCTCCATGGTCCCTTCCAATTCTTGTTATTTTTAAATTCTCTTATGTGGTAGCCAAGTCAGATTTGTTCGAGCAAGGAAGAATGCTTTGTGTCTAGCCAATCACTTCCTCAGATATGTTTCGTCTCCCAAAGATCTGTCATTATGAACCGAACAATAAAACCTGAACAAGATTCTAGCTTGCCTTGTGAAATAAAATAGGTTCCTCTAACTCCTAAAAGGGACAGTTTTACAGTATATATTAAGATACTCCAGTGCCCTGCTATATTGAATTGACTCAGATGAATTTGAATAATATTAGTGGTTGCCCATAAAAAAGTTAAAAACATGTTCCTTTGCCAGTTCCTCACTGTCTTATCTTTCTCCCTTTTCTCCCCTTTCACCCTTTTAACATGTGCCAGCTTAACAAGCAGTTTATAATCTTTTATCTAAGAAGATGATATTTCAAATCTTTATTAATGCCCATGGCACTTGCCAACAACAAAAACAGCACAATGAATAGCTTCAGCGTAACCATAACAATTCCAATGATCTTTTTTAAAAAAGGGGAAAATAATTAATTGACGTTCCTATTCAGCCTTAAAACATCTGGATTAATTATAGTGACAATTTTGATTCACCTTTAATGTAAGCACAACTGTTCCAAATAAACCAGTTTTCTTGTTCTGCAGCTTTCTTCTGCTTAATGTCACCACGCTTTAAAATATTGCATTGATTCATTCTCTGGGTAGATACACACACACACACACACACACACACACTTAACCAAAGGGTTAAGCACAAAAAATGGATTGGAATGGAAGCCCTAAAGCATAGCCCAAACTTCCAGCTCAGAATGCAAAACAGCAGACAGAAACTTCAAAGAGAAAATGCTTTCCCTTAAGGGTTAAGGTAAAATTGGAGTTGGGCAAACCTCAAAGGAATTTCCCAACTTCCAAACACTGCTTATGTTTGGATTTGGAATTGAATTTGGCTCTCTTGATAGGCATTCGGGCCACATGGTATGAATTGCATTAGCTGCAAAAAGGGGTTCAAAAAGGGGGGGGATAAAGAAACCAAAAGGCAGCTAAAGTACATAAAATATATAAATGTATGTAATTAGACTCTTATTTCCTATTTGTTTACTATAAGTGTTCTTTTTTCTAATAATTGCCACTGCTAAAAATCCATCATTCTATTGTTTTCCTCTATGTAAAAGTGAAGGATTTTGTTTTTCCTTTATGATGAGATTTCAATCCCAATGGGAATGCTTCTAACTGCAGCAAACTGTCAAGGATAAGCAGCAACAGAAGGAGAGAGATAGTTAAGTGGTCATGAAAATTGCACGGGAAAACGAAAAATGTGCTAAAGTATCTTCCATCTTTACAAGGCCCATTTAGGTTTCCTCAGTGGTCTTGAGGAAGCCAATTAATCTCTTGGGGATGATTTCCGCAAGGATGTAAAATCTAAGGTTGTGAGCTGTAATTTTGTTTGTTAGATGCTTTTTATCTGTCTTTATTATTTTCATAAATAACTCGAGGCAGTGAACATACCTAAGAACTCAAAAGGTGTTCTGGATGGTGTAATATATTTAACACCAGTGTTTCAAATGGAACATTTTTTCAGTCAAAAACCCCAGACCAGAAAAGTTATTTTCTTGTATTAGCTAACGAAAATAATTATACAATCTGTTGAAATTTTCAGTCTTTTTCTCTGTCTGCAAGCAAGCATTTCTTGGAAACTTTCGTTCAGTTTGTATATTTTGTCTGTTCAACAACTTGAAGTCTTTCTGTTTGCTTCTCTGTTTACATTGTTTAATTCCACTTGTATTGATGTGTTTTTACACACACACACACACCCCAAACAATTTTCCTGCAAAATTTATAATCCATCTATAGAATTTAAAAGTTCCTTATAAACCCTCAGAATATAAGGAAGTTGGTTGTTGCACCAGTTGGCAGACTGTTTTGTTTTATCCAGTCCTGGTGCTGCTTGGCACTGGTTACTGGTGTCTAATATTATATTTATTGATTATAGATGGAGGGTTGGAGACCTCTGAAGGATGTGGGTCTACCCCAGAAGCATCCCTGGTAAACCTGAGATATACTTCTTCAGTAATGTGTCTCAACAGATTGGGTTTGGCTACTCAGATACCTGTCCCTCTAGATTTATCATTTCACAGAGTCATTTGTCATCCAACTTCTTCTGTCTTATAATATGTGTTCCAATTTTTTATTTTTTATTTGGACTCTATACTCACTGACTTTCCTGCTTGTAGGGGTAGAAGAGTTTTAACTGACCTACTGATTTACTCATAATTTGTCATGTTCTTCAGGCTGCAAGCAATTATGGACAGCAAACTCTGCCCTCACTCATCAGCCCATGAACTAGACCAGGCTCCCCAAACTTGGCAATTTTAAGTCTTGTGGACTTCAACTTCTGGGAGTTGAAGTCCACAAGTCTTAACGTTGCCAAGTTTAGAGACTTCTGAACTAGATTCAGTCTCTGTGTGGGGTGTTCTGATGAACCAAGATGCAGTATGGATTAGATTCAGCTTTTGTGACCCTCTGCTAGACTGGAAGTTCCACTGTCCACTTCCCCTTATTTCTGGAGTAAGAAGTTGAAGATGTCTGATGCTGAAGCTTCCATTGCTTCTGGGAAGCTACACATACTTCGGCGGTAGTATGAATTGTGGTCCATTATCCAAGAATGTTATCAGATATTCAAGAGTGTGCCAAATCATTATTTAGTTTCCTTATAACTTTTTCAGATTTGTGTCTGGCAATGGGTGTGTCTCCCCAACATTAGAATAGTTACGTGTCTCCTCAAAATTAGAGTAGCTATAAGATAAACTTTTTTCCTGCCATCTAAACAAATCTACTTCTACTTTTTCCCAAGACAGACCTGGTATTTTAAGAGAATGCAAGATCTCCTTTTAAAGCTTGTCTCGTAATCAGTTGCAAATATAAGAATGTGTTATGCATGAATTCAGGTGGCTATTTATACTAATTAAACCAATGCACACTTTCAAGTATTTCCTGTAGAAATCTGTCAATTCCACATGGGAAGAATGTACTTGTTTCATCAAATCCTGCTATAAGAACTTAATTAAATTAGCCATGTAGTCCCTGAATACTAAGTTCTTTTCTCATTGAGATATAGAATACACTCTCCCCTGATTCTCTCAGGACAATTTTCAGTGATATTATTCCTGAATGTCTATAAGACATTTGAGCAGTGACTTCTTGCATTAATTATATGTGAATATAATTGTACACGTTGTACTCTGCCTGTATGAAATGTTTAGCTGGATGCTATTCAGTGCATATACGATAATATTGTAACCTCATTTACATCACCTGAAATCTCTTAGGAGCACTGAAAAATGCCTCTCTCATCATATTCTCCAGAGACTTATGGTGCAAATGAACCAGTGTTGTCTGGCTAAATATAAGCCGATGGAAACGTTCCATGCATATGCAATTACTCCAAAAGCTCTTAATGCAACTTATTTCCCAGAAGCATTATACAGTATTATGACCTTAGTCTTGCCAAATGCCTATGGATGTCTTTCTGGCAGCTCCCTTGAATTGCCTTTTGTGTCATTGAGGTGATTCAATAGCAATAGCACTTAGACTTATATACCGCTTCACAGTGCTTTGCAGCCCTCTCTAAGCAGTTTACAGAGTCAGCCCATTGCCCCCAACAATCTGGGTCTTCACTTTACCCACCTCGGAAGGATGGAAGTCGGCAGAGTTAGCCTGCAATACGGCATTCTAACCACTGCACCACCATGGCCCATTTTAAAATTTCACAATTATCTATCCACTGGAAAATTGTGCCAGATAATTATTCCAAGAATCTTTTTTCACAATTACAAGCCAGAGCCCTGTTATACTGAGTTGACTAAGATAAATGTGAATCCTATTGTTAATTAAACATATGTTCCTTTGCCAATTCCCGCAGTCTTATCTTTCTGCTTTTTCTCCTTTAACCCTTTTAACACATGCCAGCTTAACAAGCAGTTCATAATCTTTTATCTAAGAAGAAGAGATTTCAAATTTTATTAATGCCCATGGCACTTGCAATCTTAACTGGTGCTTGAGTCCTCTTCTCATTTGGTAGCCAAGGTTTATACAATATAAGGTAAATAATACTTCAAATTTGGGCAGTCTAGCATTTTTTTCCCCTATAGTGACTAATGATTTCTGGAAAGCCCATAGACAAAGTCATACATCAGTCCGTCATCCACCATTCCACTATTCCACCATTCATACTGGAGCCTAAACAGCCATATTTATCTGTATTCCCTGACATGCTATGTCTTTTGGGCACCAGGGACCAGTTCTGTGAAGAGAGGCAGAGGTGGCATTCAGCAGGTTCTGACCTGTTCTGGAGAATCAGTAGCAGAAATTTTGAATAGTTTGGAGAACCAGCAAATACCACCTCTGACTGGCCCTGCCCCCATCTATTCTCTGCCTCCTGAGTCCCAGCTGATCGGCTGGGTCTTCTTTTGCTGCCCTGCACAGGAGAACAGAGCTGGAAAGCAGGTTAGTGGGGTAGGGAAGGAATGGGATTTTTCAGTATTCTTCCCCCTGCCATGCCCACCAAGCCACACCCACAGAAAATGTAGTAAAAAGTTTTGAATCCCACCACTGAGAGGGTTTTTCCACAGACCAGAGGAGAGAGGCATGGTTACGTGTGCTGCCTGCCTCCTGCAGATGGGGCTTCACTTGGTTGCATGGCCTGGTTTCTGGCATGCTGTGGCCCAGTGCTGGTCCATGGCCTAGGAGTTGGGAATCCCTGTTCTAAATTGTTATCAGTCATGATAATACAATAGACAGCTTCATTGGTAGGACTAATTCTTTCTAAGGGTTGTCCTTTAATTGTCCAGATTCGGCAAGTCCCTTGCTGGAGCCCATGTTAAAAAAATAAATAATACAATAAGGGTATCTTTAAATTATTGTGATCAGGCAGCAGCGAAGTAAGCCTCAAAGGAAAGTGATGCCACGAAGAAGGATAAACTGAGATTACCAAAGTCTATTAAAAGGAACACAAGCAATAGTGGTTTAGTGAATTCCCCCTAATAGGTGTGGGGGAGGGCAGGGAGGGATTTTTTTTGTTTTAATCAAAAAGGAACTTCCAGGCTGTTTGGAAGTTGAGTCCAGCTGGCGGAGTTAATGAGAGCTCAGTTCAACAACCTGTGGAGAACTGCAGCCTGATTTATAGAAACAAAACTTTTAGTTTATTCATCAGTAGTTTCAGTAGCAATCCGGACCTGTTCTTCTTAACGTTGTGTCAAGACCTGTCTTTCAATTTTTCTGAAAGCTTTCCTCACTCACAAAAGAGGCTTTTGTTTTTCGACTCTTTCTCAAAATACTTTAGGATCCCTTTGAAGTTTTGGAGGTAGCTTCTCTCCCCCCCGCAATGTACTGGAACAAATACAACAAATGGGCACGTATAGAGTGTAGCATTACTTCTCTGTATGCTAACAGAACTAGGAAGGTTGGTTTGCTTTCTAGAGGCCAAGTTATAGCAGTACCCTATGTAATATATGCTGTACAGTATAGAAATCAGTGGCGATATTCTACCGGTAACACCGATGATCAGCAGAGACTGAACCAGTTCTCTCCAATACTCTGCTGTTGGGCCCACCCACATGCCCGGGCTCCCATACTAGCCTTTATTTCCTGCTTTTGAAGCTCAGCTGCTTTGCCACGCGGCAGCTGCTGAAGCAACCGGGAGAGTGCAGGCTTGCAGGAAGTGAGTTGGAAAGCCTCTGCACCTGCACAAAGTGTGTGTTTGGTGCACGCGCGCATGCAAAGTGTATGTGCGTGTGCAAAGTGTGCCCATCAAGCCACGCCCACTGAACCGGTGCTAAAAAAAAATTGAAACGCACCAATGATACAAATTAAACATACTGTATGAAGTACCCAGTATATAAATTCAATAAATGTGGTCCACCCATCCTTAAACTGGGATGAAATATGCTGCCCATGGTTAACTACCATCTTGCCGCCATAACCTCTCTTCCCTGCAAGATATCCATCTTCCCTGCAAGATAATGTGCAATAAAACCTAACAGACTGTAGGCCCCTCGAGTTTATCCATTGATTGTGCGGAAATAAGAACACCATTTTTTAAAAACATTTTTATTTCGGTTTTCAGAAAACACAGAAAAATAAAACATCTTTTTTTAGTGAACAGCTTGGTTCCAGGTTTTCAAATCTCCAAACAGATATAATCTCAGTTACATATTCATCTTTCACCTTTCATATTCAATTTCATATCTTATCCCTCCTTTAAATAACACCATTTCAAGCATTTATTAACTTATACGCTGGCAATAACATGAAGGCAATTTAATAGGAACTTGTAGGGGGAATAAAATGTTGCCAGCGCATGTTGGTGCTACAATGAAATATAAGTGGGAACTTGGCCTACATCTGGCATTTTCTGGGATGCCACACACGGACATCAGAATGACTGACCTTGCAACCAAGATGGCTGTGGGCATGGCAAAAGGGGACAATTGTACTATCACAGCCCAGCTGTTTGAACTGGGACATTGTTTGCACCATGAAGAGATGCTGCTGCTTACCTGATGTGATCGAATCCTATATACATCTGTCTTGTACAACTACCTCACGTAAGGCTCTTTAATGTTTAATCGCTACAAGACATCACCTTCTGAAAGTAGATAGGCAGTTAAATAAGCTGAAAACAGTAATCCCCAAGCAAGGTTCCAAGAGAACCTCGAGCACGAGCTTATGAACGATATTAAAGGAAAAGGGGACAGGGGGAAACACGTTGAATAAATACAAGGTAAAATTCCAAGCGCTTAGAAATACCCTATTTTTAATTAGCTCTCTAACAGAAGTAGCTTCTGGCAAAGCTCAGCACTGCTGATATTATTTGTCCCAGCCATACTGGCACGGTTTGATGTGTTCCATACATGAAGAGAAAAGTATCGCCTTTCCAGGGAAAACATTGGGCACAGGTGCAGTCAGATCACCTACATTCACATTTTACTTAAAATATCACCTTATATCTCCAAACAAGCAACTTTCAATACAGGGAGAATTATTTTCCTTAACGTGTGGGCTTGGTGAAATAAAAGAGATAATCAGTGCTTGCTAAGCATAAATCAGAGCAGGCACACTCTCAAATGTGATTAAAAAACCAGTGAATGCTATGGCAGCATTCCTGAAGCAAACTTCTATTGACAGTGATGCTATCAGCTACTTCCCATCTTTCAAAAGACATTGATTTTTTCCATGATTCCAAACTGAAGAGGTGAGCCTGCTTTTATGAGGACGTCCAGCGTCTGCCTATTTTAATTCACTGAAACTATCTGCCTACGGCTGAAGTATTTTTGGAAGTGAACAAAATAAAGTGAAGTATTCTGGGAAGGGAACCAAAAAGTTACTGTGAACAGCAGAGAAGATGAATTTTGTGACTTCACCTGAAATTAAGGTCGTAGATCTGAATCTTTGCAATAAGTTGCTGTCTTGTGGAGTATATTGGGAAATGCTGGTCGTCCTCAAGATATAACAGTTCATTTAGTGACCAAACTTACAACGGCACTGAAAAAGGTGACTTAGGACCAATTTTCATGCTTATGATCATTGCAGCATCCTCATGGTCACATGATGAAAATTCAGATATTGGGTAACTCATATCTATGACGGTTGCAATGTCCTGGGGATCATGTGATCACCTTTTGGGACCTTTTGACAATCAAAGTCAACGGGGAAGCTAGATTTGCTTAACAAACATGTTACTAACTTAACATCTGGGGTGATTCACTTAGGAACTATGGCAAGCAAAGTTGTAAAATGGGGCCAAAGCTTAACAAACATCTTGCTTAGCAACAAAAAAATTTTTTGGCCCATTTATGGTCGTAATTTGAGGACCGCCCATAAAGAGAAGATCACTACTAGCAGCGGGTATATTGGATTTTGTGTCACCAGCCAGCTTTGAAAAAGTTTTGTTAAAACACTTAGAATATTTTGTATGTAAGGAAAAACCAAACCAAACCAAACAAACGAACATTAGGCTTGTAATGTTTGTTTGTTTCTTTTACAAAAAAGGGCTTTATTTGTGTTCTGTACAAATCAATTTACATACTCGTAGCCCAGCGTCGCGGATTGGTTAAAGCGCGGCGACGGATGGTCGGCGAGCCGCACTGATTGGCCGTTCACGAATCCCCGCGATTGGTGGAAACTAATCGCGGAGATTGAAGCGGTGTCATTAACCGGCACCGCCGCGGCTCGGAAATAAAAAGCCGCAGTTTTCCCCTTCAAGCTCAAGCTGTATCTGGAGCCAATAAAGAGCTGAAACCAAGTCACTGACTCCGAGCTTCCTTTCTCGACGGACACGACACTGGCGGCGAGGATGGGATCCAGAGAATAACCACCGAGCACGTGTCCCGAGGAAGACAAAGACCGACGAGATGGCCAGCATGACCCCACCAGCACCCTTCAACCCCGCTACCGAGGACTGGGAATCGTACACGGATAGATTCCTGATGTTCCTCGAAAGTAGCAATTTGAAGGATGCGAACGGGCAGAAAGAAAAGGGCCGTTTTCCTCACACACTGCGGGCCCGCAGTGTTTAAGATGGCCAAGGCCCTCGCGAAGCCGAGGACGTGAAGGCGATGGACTGGGCCGATCTCGAGCCACTCCTTCAAACCACTACGCCCCCCACTGTGCCCATCCTCATCCGGCGGGATGAGTTCTATCGGCGGAACCAGCGGCAGGACGAGCATTAGCGACTTCATAGCCGCCTTGCGAGACCTAGGGGGATGTGCGAGTTCAGGGACCTGGACGATGTCCTCCGAGACCGCGTGGTCCTAGGCCTCAGGGATCAGGCACTAAAAAGTCGACTGATGGCAAAGGGCAACATCGACCTCGGGACGCCCTGGCCGAAGCTTCCGCGGCGAAGCCACCCGGAAGTCAGCAGCCAGACTTCGGAGGGCAGACAACGGGACCACACTGAAACCCCGAGACAAGCCGACGAGAAACCACCACACACCACGGGGACCTGGACTCCACCTCCGATACCACGGACAAGGAGGAAGACGTCCACCGACTACAAGCAGGATGGGACCGGCGAGATCAACGGGTCGTAAGTCGAGGAACCAGTGCGCCGGGTGCGGGGAAATCACCTTCGATCAGAGTGCCGTTTATCGACGCGATCTGCCGGCATTGCAACAGGAAGGGCCACATCGCCCGAGTCTGCCGACTCAAAAGACACACAGCCCCGCCGGCGAGAACCAAGCAACCGGGGGCGAGGCGACACCCCCGAGAACCAGAGATCGCCAGGCCGACTATCGCTGGAACCGAGACAACCGAGGACGACGGAGCGGGGAAGGCCGCCAGAGAAGAAACCCACCAGACGGTCACCATCGGCCATGCCGAAACCACGGATGCCCGGAAGGTCTATGTGGAGGTGAGCATCGAGGCGAGCCATGCCGGATGGAGGTAGACTCCGGATCCTACCTCTCCATGGTCGCCTGGAAAGAGCTCAAGCGTCTGGTGCCAAACATCCAGAAGAGAGGACTGGAGAACCAGAAGCTGATCATCAAGGACTATCAGGGGAACCGCATCCCGTCATTGGGACCGGACAGTTCGAGGTGACTTTCAAAAAACCGCACATGAAACTTCCCTGACTATCGTGGACCGGAACCGACCCAGCCTCTTAGGACTCCAATGGTTCGCGCCACTCGGGATCGAGGTCACGGGAGTAAACCACACCACAGAGGCCGACTGGGAGCAGCAGCTGGCGAGGATTTCCAAGAAGTATTCGACGGCACCCTAGGCAAGTACAAAGGGCCCCTATCTCTTTTAGCCTAGACCCAAATGTCGCCCCCATATGCCTAAAACCCAGACGGGTGCCTTTTGCACTCCGGAAGAAAATAGACGAGCAGATTGACAAGCTCGTCAAACAGGGGTTTTGCAGCCAATCGACCACGCCCGGTGGGAGACCCTATAGTCACCCCAGTCAAACCAGATGGCTTGTTTCATCAAATCCTGCTATAAGAACTTAATTAAATTAGCCATGTAGTCCCTGAATACTAAGTTCTTTTCTCATTGAGATATAGAATACACTCTCCCCTGATTCTCTCAGGACAATTTTCAGTGATATTATTCCTGAATGTCTATAAGACATTTGAGCAGTGACTTCTTGCATTAATTATATGTGAATATAATTGTACACGTTGTACTCTGCCTGTATGAAATGTTTAGCTGGATGCTATTCAGTGCATATCACGATAATATTGTAACCTCATTTACATCACCTGAAATCTCTTAGGAGCACTGAAAATGCCTCTCATCATATTCTCCAGAGACTTATGGTGCAAATGAACCAGTGTTGTCTGGCTAAATATAAGCCGATGGAAACGTTCCATGCATATGCAATTACTCCAAAAGCTCTTAATGCAACTTATTTCCCAGAAGCATTATATACAGTATTATGACCTTAGTCTTGCCAAATGCCTATGGATGTCTTTCTGGCAGCTCCCTTGAATTGCCTTTTGTGTCATTGAGGTGATTCAATAGCAATAGCACTTAGACTTATATACCGCTTCACAGTGCTTTGCAGCCCTCTCTAAGCAGTTTACAGAGTCAGCCCATTTGCCCCCAACAATCTGGGTCTTCACTTTACCCACCTCGGAAGGATGGAAGTCGGCAGAGTTAGCCTGCAATACGGCATTCTAACCACTGCACCACCACGGCCCATTTTAAAATTTCACAATTATCTATCCACTGGAAAATTGTGCCAGATAATTATTCCAAGAATCTTTTTTTCACAATTACAAGCCAGAGCCCTGTTATACTGAGTTGACTAAGATAAATGTGAATCCTATTGTTAATTAAACATATGTTCCTTTGCCAATTCCATGATCTTATCTTTCTGCTTTTTCTCCTTTAACCCTTTTAACACATGCCAGCTTAACAAGCAGTTCATAATCTTTTATCTAAGAAGAAGAGATTTCAAATTTTATTAATGCCCATGGCACTTGCAATCTTAACTGGTGCTTGAGTCCTCTTCTCATTTGGTAGCCAAGGTTTATACACTATAAGGTAAATAATACTTCAAATTTGGGCAGTCTAGCATTTTTTCCCCCTATAGTGGCTAATGATTTCTGGAAAGCCCATAGACAAAGTCATACATCAGTCCGTCATCCACCATTCCACTATTCCACCATTCATACTGGAGCCTAAACAGCCATATTTATCTGTATTCCCTGACATGCTATGTCTTTTGGGCACCAGGGACCAGTTCTGTGAAGAGAGGCAGAGGTGGCATCCAGCAGGTTCTGACCTGTTCTGGAGAATCAGTAGCAGAAATTTTGAATAGTTCGGAGAACCAGCAAATACCACCTCTGACTGGCCCTGCCCCCATCTATTCTCTGCCTCCTGAGTCCCAGCTGATCGGCTGGGTCTTCTTTTGCTGCCCTGCACAGGAGAACAGAGCTGGAAAGCAGGTTAGTGGGGTAGGGAAGGAATGGGATTTTTCAGTATTCTTCCCCCTGCCATGCCCACCAAGCCACACCCACAGAAAATGTAGTAAAAAGTTTTGAATCCCACCACTGAGAGGGTTTTTCCACAGACCAGAGGAGAGAGGCATGGTTACGTGTGCTGCCTGCCTCCTGCAGATGGGGCTTCACTTGGTTGCATGGCCTGGTTTCTGGCATGCTGCGGCCCAGTGCTGGTCCATGGCCTAGGAGTTGGGAATCCCTGTTCTAAATTGTTATCAGTCATGATAATACAATAGACAGCTTCATTGGTAGGACTAATTCTTTCTAAGGGTTGTCCTTTAATTGTCCAGATTCGGCAAGTCCCTTGCTGGAGCCCATATTACAAAAAATAAATAATACAATAAGGGTATCTTTAAATTATTGTGATTAGGCAGCAACGAAGTAAGCCTCAAAGGAAAGTGATGCCACGAAGAAGGATAAACTGAGGTTACCAAAGTCTATTAAAAGGAACACAAGCAATAGTGGTTTAGTGAATTCCCCCTAATAGGTGTGGGGGAGGGCAGGGAGGGGAATTTTTTTGTTTTAATCAAAAAGGAACTTCCAGGCTGTTTGGAAGTTGAGTCCAGCTGGCGGAGTTAACGAGAGCTCAGTTCAACAACCTGTGGAGAACTGCAGCCTGATTTATAGAAACAAAACTTTTGGTTTATTCATCAGTAGTTTCAGTAGCAATCCGGACCTGTTCTTCTTAACGTTGTGTCAAGACCTGTCTTTCAATTTTTCTGAAAGCTTTCCTCACTCACAAAAGAGGCTTTTGTTTTTCGACTCTTTCTCAAAATACTTTAGGATCCCTTTGAAGTTTTGGAGGTAGCTTCTCTCCCCCTGCAATGTACTGGAACAAATACAACAAATGGGCACGTATAGAGTGTAGCATTACTTCTCTGTATGCTAACAGAACTAGGAAGGTTGGTTTGCTTTCTAGAGGCCAAGTTATAGCAGTACCCTATGTAATATATGCTGTACAGTATAGAAATCAGTGGCGATATTCTACCGTAACACCGATGATCAGCAGAGACTGAACCAGTTCTCTCCAATACTCTGCTGTTGGGCCCACCCACATGCCCGGGCTCCCATACTAGCCTTTATTTCCTGCTTTTTGAAGCTCAGCTGCTTTGCCACGCGGCAGCTGCTGGGCTAACAACCGGGAGAGTGCAGGCTTGCAGGAAGTGAGTTGGAAAGCCTCTGCACCTGCACAAAGTGTGTGTTTGGTGCACGCGCGCATGCAAAGTGTATGTGCGTGTGCAAAGTGTGCCATCAAGCCACGCCCACTGAACCGGTGCTAAAAAAAAATTGAAACGCACCAATGATACAAATTAAACATACTGTATGAAGTACCCAGTATATAAATTCAATAAATGTGATCCACCCATCCTTAAACTGGGATGAAATATGCTGCCCATGGTTAATTACCATCTTGCCGCCATAACCTCTCTTCCCTGCAAGATATCCATCTTCCCTGCAAGATAATGTACAATAAAACCTAACAGACTGTAGGCCCCTCGAGTTTATCCATTGATTGTGCGGAAATAAGAACACCATTTTTAAAAAACATTTTTATTTCGGTTTTCAGAAAACACAGAAAAATAAAACATCTTTTTATAGTGAACAGCTTGGTTCCAGGTTTTCAAATCTCCCAACAGATATAATCTCAGTTACATATTCATCTTTCACCTTTCATATTCAATTTCATATCTTATCCCTCCTTTAAATAACACCATTTCAAGCATTTATTAACTTATACGCTGGCAATAACATGAAGGCAATTTAATAGGAACTTGTAGGGGGAATAAAATGTTGTCAGCGCATGTTGGTGCTACAATGAAATATAAGTGGGAACTTGGCCTTACATCTGGCATTTTCTGGGATGCCACACACGGACATCAGAATGACTGACCTTGCAACCAAGATGACTGTGGGCATGGCAAAAGGGGACAATTGTACTATCACAGCCCAGGTGTTTGAACTGGGACATTGTTTGCACCATGAAGAGATGCTGCTGCTTACCTGATGTGATTGAATCCTATATACATCTGTCTTGTACAACTACCTCACGTAAGGCTCTTTAATGTTTAATCGCTACAAGACATCACCTTCTGAAAGTAGATAGGCAGTTAGATAAGCTGAAAACAGTAATCCCCAAGCAAGGTTCCAAGAGAACCTCAAGCACGAGCTTATGAACGATATTAAAGGAAAAGGGGACAGGGGGAAACACGTTGAATAAATACAAGGTAAAATTCCAAGCGCTTAGAAATACCCTATTTTTAATTAGCTCTCTAACAGAAGTAGCTTCTGGCAAAGCTCAGCACTGCTGATATTATTTGTCCCAGCCATACTGGCACGGTTTGATGTGTTCCATACATGAAGAGAAAAGTATCGCCTTTCCAGGGAAAACATTGGGCACAGGTGCAGTCAGATCACCTACATTCACATTTTACTTAAAATATCACCTTATATCTCCAAACAAGCAACTTTCAACACAGGGAGAATTATTTTCCTTAACGTGTGGGCTTGGTGAAATAAAAGAGATAATCAGTGCTTGCTAAGCATAAATCAGAGCAGGCACACTCTCAAATGTGATTAAAAACCAGTGAATGCTATGGCAGCATTCCTGAAGCAAACTTCTATTGACAGTGATGCTATCAGCTACTTCCCATCTTTCAAAAGACATTGATTTTTTCCATGATTCCAAACTGAAGAGGTGAGCCTGCTTTTATGAGGACGTCCAGCGTCTGCCTATTTTAATTCACTGAAACTATCTGCCTACGGCTGAAGTATTTTTGGAAGTGAACAAAATAAAGTGAAGTATTCTGGGAAGGGAACCAAAAAGTTACTGTGAACAGCAGAGAAGATGAATTTTGTGACTTCACCTGAAATTAAGGTCGTAGATCTGAATCTTTGCAATAAGTTGCTGTCTTGTGGAGTATATTGGGAAATGCTGGTCGTCCTCAAGATATAACAGTTCATTTAGTGACCAAACTTACAACGACACTGAAAAAGGTGACTTAGGACCAATTTTCATGCTTATGATCATTGCAGCATCCTCATGGTCACATGATGAAAATTCAGATATTGGGTAACTCATATCTATGACGGTTGCAATGTCCTGGGGATCATGTGATCACCTTTTGGGACCTTTGACAATCAAAGTCAACGGGGAAGCTAGATTTGCTTAATAAACATGTTACTAACTTAACATCTGGGGTGATTCACTTAGGAACTATGGCAAGCAAAGTTGTAAAATGGGGCCAAAGCTTAACAAACATCTTGCTTAGCAACAAAAAATTTTTGGCCCATTTATGGTCGTAATTTGAGGACCGCCCATAAAGAGAAGATCACTACTAGCAGCGGGTATATTGGATTTTGTGTCACCAGCCAGCTTTGAAAAAGTTTTGTTAAAACACTTAGAATATTTTGTATGTAAGGAAAAACCAAACCAAACCAAACAAACAAACATTAGGCTTGTAATGTTTGTTTGTTTCTTTTACAAAAAAGGGCTTTATTTGTAGGAGTACCACAGGGTGGTATATACAGAAGGAGTTTTAAAGCGAGGATTCCTTTTTTTAAATCACTAGAACAATTAGCTAAGTAGATTTTTGGACTTGTAACTCTTCTATTATTGGCACTTTGCTTGCGTAGGCATTTGACCGGTGTGTTATGAAGATTGCTGAGGTGAATAGTTGGTCTAGGATTTGTCAACCTTAAAACCTTTATGAGATGTGTAGACTTCAACTCATCAACCATAGTCCACTGGTCTAAACATTGAGACATCCTGGACTAGAAGTCCCTTCCAACTCTATCATTTTAGAAGCTATCCAAGAGCTAACTTTGGAATTGTAATTCATCATAAATTTGAACCACTAAAGTCTGAATAATTACTTTGCCCCAATGTGTTCATCCAGATTTCAGGAAGTTGCAAAAAATGTGACCTACTTCTACATTAGTTGCTTCAATATAGGAAATAAAAAAGAGTGTTTTCAGCTACAAACTGAACAATGTTCTGAAATGGCCCTTGTTAATTCCCAAGTTCATCTCCCTGTTCCTTTAAAACAAACAAAATATTGTTGCAATTATATCCCACAAGCTATTCTTTTGACAGACCAGTCTACATCTAGAAACTGAATTTTACAGCTAAGCATCATTTTGTGGAGATAAAAGTGCTTTCCTGTTTTTTAAACAGTGGTTTGGCTTGTTTTAGCAAAAATATTTATTCAATGATTAAATTTTAATCCACATGTCTGCCTCCCCCCCCCCAATTTTTTTTCACAAGAACCTTGTGAGGGAGCAGATGGATGTAATTAATATGACTACCTCAAGGTCAACCAGAGAGATATCATGGAATTACTAATCAAAGAAAGAGATTAAACCTGGGAGAGAAAGCCTTGTTTAGCCTTTAGGGCAAGGGTCTTCAAACTTGCCAAGTTTAAGACTTGTGGATTTCAATTCCCAGAATTCCTGAGCTAACATGATTGGAGAAGGATTTCTGGGAACTGAAGTCCACAAGTCTTAAAGCTGTCAAGTTTGAAGACCCCTGCTTTTGGGGGAGTTAAGTTGTTTCTTGCAATCAAAACCAAAGTCATTTGTCACTTTCTTCCACAATATTTTCCCTTTATGGACCCTAGAATTTCCTGGTCAACATTCAAGTATCTACATTCTTCCTTCCTTCCTTCCTTCCTTCCTTCCTTCCTTCCTTCCTTCCCTCCCTCCCTCCCTCCCTTAATTGCTGCTACCTTTTGAGTAGATGTAAACCTATTCAGTAACATATCTCCAATAGGATTAAGAAAAAAAAAACACCTCTCATTTTTTTCCCTTTTGCCAGAAATGGTTTTTTCCCCCCACTTCTCAAATGAAGTTGCTCCCTTTGTTCTTGGTCTTCAAAGTTTTCAAAGACCATTTATATTTTTATCATTCAGCTAAGCAGAAAGCAGAAAACTGCAGAGATGTCTTCTGCCAAAAAATGAAATAAAGTTTCTACCTTTTATTCCCTCCCTCTGTAGATGCATCCAAACCAAAGAAGTGTCCTGTATAACTCAAAAATTCTCATGTCACATAACAAGGGAATGTTTTCATTTTTTACAACTAATTGGGGAAAAATATCTAAAGATTGTCCCATTGCTATGCTAGTGTCTGCCTGTGATGCTAGACCTTGATTTACATTTTATGCCTAGTTTTTGACAAAAGGAATAAAGAACCCATACATTAGTTACCTTGAAACTGCAAAAGGGCACAAATTGGAACTATTTAACCTTTTAAAAAAATAAAGCCAATATATAAGAAAAACTACCCAGCAGAATTTTAATCACAATCTTTTCATTAGTGATGTGACAATACAATTTGACCAATAAACCATAAATAGAGAAAGTTTTAGAGCTTGTCGTCATATTTAGTCACTGTCCAGAAACACTGATATTCACACATGATCTTCTATATAAGCAACATGCTCCATCACTGGAGACTTTTAAGAAGAGACTGGACAGCCACTTGTTTGGAAAGGTGTAGGATATCCTGCTTGAGTAGGGAGAGGGACTAAAAGATTCCCAAGATCCTTTCCAACTATGTTATTCAGATCTGAATTTCAGTGCCTAAATTTCTGCTGCAAGCCATGGGATCAAAGTGACACAACTGAAAGAGGAGAACGAGGAGGTGGTAGCGGGGTGAAATTATTATTTTGATCCTTCCTGTGTATCATCAACACACCTCTGCTCACCTTCATGTCCCTAGGAGAGGATCAGAAAGGAAACTCCAACACATTATCCCAGCCTCTTCAAGAATATTCAGATAATTGGGGAACTAATCTTCCCAAACTTCTGCCTGCATAATAATTGGCCATTAGAATATAATACAATACAAAGAGCAGAAAGAAATACTTCCAAAGGAAACTTCTCTTTAATGAATGTATGTTTGTTATGATGTTTGATGTTTGTTATGATGAATATATGTTTGTTATGATATAAAAAGAGAACTTTCTAAAATTAGCCTTCTAGGAAGAAGAAAAATCTTCAAGCATCAGTTTGTCAATGATGAAAAACTGGAAATATGGAGTGGGATGCGGATTGCATTTTAGAAGACATCTAGAGGGGAGAGTGTTTACACTAAGAAGGTTCACATTAAAACCTTGATTGTTCCAGGTAAAGACAAAGTTGGTTGGGCAAATACTCTGATTTGGAATAAGCATCTTTGTTTGTTTGTGAAACACGTAACAGGCACTTTGTTGATTGGCTTGAATGTATTCGCAACCATTTTCATTTCTATTATATCTGTCTATCTACCCATCTCTAAAACTTATGGTGATTATATGTGTTCTATTGCTTAAGCAAAGCTGTGCTTTTAATACTTTCCCTCTTTTTTTAGGTATATGACTAAAATAGATGTCCTGGGTAGATAATTCTTGCTCTTGCATACAAACCTATACTGAACGACAGATGTTGTGAATCATCCTTGCTTTCTTTGGGTTGGATACATTCTATTCTGAATTCTGTTACTATATCCTTTTCTCATTTCCAAGCAACTAAGAATGCCCCAACCAGATTACTGAATCATACCAATGTGGTTGAAGATGACTCAGCACTCTGCGGGTGGTACTGAGAGCTGGAAGGATCAAGTGGGAACACAACATCTGCACTCAAGGGGAATAGCAAGCTCACTCCCTGCCTGCCAATGGACATTCATGTCTTCAGAGGTTGAAGTGAAAACAGTGGCAATAGGAGATCAGCACTTTGTCTATCGCAAGGGTCTTCAAACTTGGCAAGTTTAAGACTTGTGGACTTCAAGTCCCAGAATTCCTGAGCTAACATGACTGGAGGAGGAATTCTGGGAGTTGAAGTCCACAAGTCTTAAAGCTGTCAAGTTTGAAGACCCCTGGATCGGGTCCATGACCATTTTAACAGATTGTATTACATGCTGAAGTAAGCAAAGTTACATAGATGGCTATGAAAAGAAGGACATTAATAGAGTCCAAAATCTTGCAATGCGATTGGATGAAAGATACTAAGAGTAGAAGAACCACAAAGCAACAGTGTTTCAGGGGAAAAACTGGTTAAATTTTTCCACACAGCCTGTTGAGATGTTGGCTGAAGAAGGTGTAGATGAGATGCTTGTGGCCTGTATCATTGTGCTGTCACAACTACTGGAACTATTCTCTCTTCCCCACAACACTAAAGTTATGAAAGAAGGTGGTGAGGAGGTAGATTTCCAAGAGGGATGGGTGCATTCCAGAGGAATAAACATTGGTTATTCCCTGTAAAGCCCTGCATGGTATGGGTCCAGGTTACTTGAGGAACTGTCTCACCTCTATGGGACGGGCCTGCCCCACCCATGCTGGAAGAGGAGGCCTCCCCAACAGTGGATTCCATCAGCCAAGGAATTCCAGCTGGTGGGGTCCAAGAGAAGAGCCCTCTTTGCCACGGCCCTGATGGCTTGGAACATCTTGTCCTGTTCTATCTCATCCACAGAACTAGACTTGTAATGTTTCTCTGTCATATATGTGTATGTGTGTGGGTATATGCATAATGGTTGACTTTTGAGAGCTGAATCAGAGGTGGTATTCGGCCAGTTCTGACAGGTTCTGGAGAACCGGTAGCAGAAATTTTGAGTAGTTCAGAGAACTAGCAAATACCACCTCTGACTGGTCCCACCCCCATCTATTCTCTGCCTCTGGAGTCCCAGCTGATTCGCTCTGTCTTCTTTTGTTGCCCTGCACAGGAGAACGGAGCTGGAAAGCAGGTTGGTGGGGTGGGGGAGGGAATGGGATTTTGCAGTAACCTTCCCCTGCCACGCCCACCAAGCCACGCCCACAGAACCAGTGGTAAAAACAAATTGAATCCCACCACTGATATGTATGTGTTGGTGTCTGTATAAATTACAGCTAGTAATGTGTCCTCACAAGATAATAAAGAAGGCATAAAAAAGGAAGTTTGTTTATTTACATACATTCAGTACATAGTTTATATCCAGTCCAAGACAATTCCTCTGCATTCAATATGGCCCAGGCAAGCCAAAAGGTTGGACAACTGTGATCTTCAAACTGACATAGAAAGCAGAAATGCTGAGTTTGTGGCATGAAGATATTTCTGCCCTTCTAAATCACTTCTTTATTCCCTGGTTTCCAATGATAATAAATTAGATGCCTTAAGGAATTGTTTCTATCCTGTATCTTCTGAATCCCTGCAGGTTCAACCTTGTGTGTACTGCAATTACATTATAGGAGGCCAGTTGTATTGTTGCATCCTGTGTAAACTTTACATCCTCTAAAATGCAGAAGTGGAAACACAATGATTGGGACATGCCAGTGGCTTTTTTTCCAGGGGTGGGCTGCTCACGGTTGGCCTGGGTTCGGGCAAACTCTTTGTTCTGGCGATTAGTTGGGCCCACCCATCTGCCCCTGCTTTAGTCTGTCCTTTATTTCTGCAGTTTTGAAGCTCAGCTGAGGCGTAGCACAGTGGATTACCATGCCTCTGCTGTTTTACTCACTGGCATTGCAGTGGAAAGTAAGTTTTAAAGCTCTAAAAATGGTGGTTTTGTAATGTGCTGTGCGAGCGGAAAGCACACGCTCACCGAACCTGTTGTGAAACCGGTAGAAGCCCACACTGCTTTCTTCTTATGGTCATACAACACACTTTACAACACTTCTATGATGACAACTCTCTTTCTAAAATCTTATTCATGAGATACCTGCCCTGGCTCTATTTTCTCAACTCTTCACCATCATTGTGATGAAAGAGGAAAATCAGATATTTATTTTATTTTATTTTATTTTATTTTATTTTATTATTTATTTTATTTTATTTTATTTTATTTTATTTTATTTTATTTTATTTTATTTTATTTTATTTTATTTTATTTTATTTTTTTTATTTTATTTTATTTTATTTTATTTTATTTTATTTTATTTTATTTATTTTATTTTATTTTATTTTATTTTATTTTATTTTATTTTATTTTATTTTATTTTATTTTATTTTATTTTATTTTATTTTTCACCATCATTGTGATGAAAGAGGAAAATCAGATATTTATTTTATTTTATTTTATTTGTCAAGTTTATATGGCTGCCTAACTCACAGAATGCAATTCTCTATCAAACTGCAAATGTAATACGTGCAGCTAACCGTAGGATTTTGAGGGATTAGAAACAATACCCAGACAGGATTCTCAATTAAAGCTGCAGTATATTTACATTTTCACTGCAGATTTTTTTTTCCAATGGCCCAGAGGTAGAAGGGTGTGTGTGTGTTCCCTCCGCTGGTAGGATTTTAGAACAACTAAAGAGAGCAGAAATTTAAAATATCAGAGCCAAAGCGATTACCACCCAGCAGCTAATGGAATTTGCAGAGGCATTGTGTTTTTCTAGCTAGCCATGAAATTGAAATGGAAGTTCCACAGACATTTTAATCCATAATTAACTGGCAAAGCCCTCCCCTATGGCCAAGTTCATGCTACAGTTATTTACTCATCTGTAAGTCCTGGTGATCAAAATAATCTTTCATGGATATAATGACAAGCTTCCTGTTGCAGGCTTTACCTGTTGGCCATCTAGTTGTTGTCTTTCTTGTTTGCTTTCTAGATCAGTGACAGCTTTTGTTCTCATGGGTTTTAAATTGGGCTCCAGTGCATTTTTAAATCTTATACTTAAAGTGCTGGAGAGAGGAAATTGATAATGAAATCCTATCTTTCAGCAAGCCAAAATGGATATTTCATAATAACAGACTCATCGTGAGGTTGCTCTTATTTATCTCCATCCATTGTCAAAAAGTAGGAATGCATTTACCTCTCACAGGTTAAAGAAGGTCTCTCTGTGGTACCTGGTCTGCAATGAGCATGCTGTCACCCTGTGAAGTACAATGTTCTTTATTATTACCCCAGATCAAGTCCTAAATAATAAGGGTGGAAAAAATGGGACCCTGGATTGCAGTGTTTTGAATGGGTTGTCATGAAAAGTGCATTCTCTATTTTAAAAAAACAAACAAGAAGGAACCACTTCTGGGCAAGGGATAGCAAATTGGGAGCAACTGTGCTGAGATAGCTTAAGATGAAGTGCCTCTTGAAGTTGCTCTTCTAGGTTAAATTGAGGAGGAAAAAGAGTTCAGGTGTTAAATCTGTTGAGCTTTAAGACACTAAAGCAAGAATTTGGGAACAAAGGGAGTCAAAGCAAGTAGGAATTCAGAGGAGCTGTTGTGCTGTCTTTCCTCAATCTCATGTATCGCTGCTCTGAGAAAAGATGTTAAGCTGAACATTTGTAGAACTGTTGCTTTCAGTTTGGATCACCTTTCTTTTCTCTACAGAAACTTCTTCAACTGCCATTTTGGTTTCCCCACTAAGCCCTAGGCCTCCCAAGACTGAAGCCAATCTTCTCATCACAGTAGTATAATCTGCTTCAAATTAATTCTGATCTGAAATCTGCCTCACAATACCTCAAAAGCATTTTTTTGTTTCCTCTCTGACAAAAAAAGGACTTCTATTTTCAAACATGCTCAAGGCATGTGGAAAGGTCTGAGCAACTTCTCTTGATGGGGTTTTGGAGCTTGGAGGTGACAGAAGATGCTGCTGATATTACTGCATATTTTTCCATGAGTTGAAAACCTTCCTGTCTATCTGAATTTCCTTGTCTGAGAGAAAAGAAACATCAGAGAAATGGCCTCAAGATGTTTTCCTTTGGGATAATAAAACATGGAAAGCTAGAGAGACTGCCCACTGATGAAAATATATGATATTTTCTCAAATTTACTTTTTTGACTGATCTGTAACCAAATTAGTACATAAATAACATTTTTTTCAAATTTCCCTTAATTTCTGTGGTGTTCATATTGGAACAAGTAGGGGATAGGAACAGACAAAATGGTGGATATAGTATCTTTCATCTTATCTGTTTTGACAAAGATAAATGTGGAATTTAATTTATTTCATTATACCGAATTAGAAATGGCAAAGAAAAGCAAAGGAGGAGTTTTTTGCCTGGCATTAATGGCAAAAATTGAAGGCAATATGCAAATTCAATTCAAAAACTTTTAGCAATATGCTGCTAAAAGTCACCATACATCCTTTATTATAAAGAACAGTCCTTTATTTCAGATTTCAGAAGCTGGCTTTAAATTGGTTTGTTTGTTCTAATTAAAAGAGTTTTTATCATCCACTATTTAAAAAAAAAATACAAATTAACATAAACTAAGAAAAAGAAAACAAGAACAAATCAAAGAGGAAACTAAAAGTGCAAGAAGGGGGGAAATGATGGGAAAAGAGGAAAAAAGATACAAAGTAGTTTCCAATCTTCTTTACAGCTTATAAATATAAATTTACCTCTTACTGTAAGATTATAGCATACTATCTTCTTTCTATAATATATCCTGTCTAATCCTCAAAACCATAAATCATAACTTCTTTTTTTTCTGTCTTACACAAAAAGTCCATAAGAGGTTTCCAGTCAACACTAAATGTAGATATTGTCTTTTCTCTGAACAAAGGAGGTAATTTAGCTATCTTAGCAAATTTTATCATTTTCTCCAACCATTCCCCTATTGTGGATAGTGCCCAATATTTCCATCTTTAGGTATATAATAATATTTCCATCAAACCCAAAAGAAATGCCTCTGGCCTCAGTTATATATGAATCTTTAAATATAGATAGATAGATAGATAGATAGATAGATAGATAGATTCACCATTACCTATTTGTGTTTGCCATTATTTCTCATTTATAAAATGCTTCTTGTGCTGAGAGCTACAAAGGTGTTTTCATGTACAAATTGGGTTTGTATTTATTTCATATTGTCAATGTAGCATGTCTAACTGTATGATTTTTAAAATCCACATTAAGTTTAACTTTGCCGTAGCCCAAATGTCTATGCCACCCAAATCTCAGATGCTGTTCAAAATCCAAAAGTCTTCTGTTTGTCAGCAACACCTATTCTTTCATCCTAACCAAACAGCAAGCTGCAAAATACAATTTCAAATAATTAAACCCAATCTTCCTCTTTCCTTTGCACCTTGAAGCATCTTATATTTAACTCATGCTTTTTGTCTTGCCACACAAAATTAGATATTTCCTTCTGTCACTATTGAAATGGTACATCAGTTGTTAAAACAGATATTGTCTGAAACAAAAATACAATTGTAAACAAGACATTCATTTTTACCTCAGAAATTCTCCCCATCAATGACAATTGAAGTTTCTTCCATCATAATATCTTTTTTAACCTCATTTGATATCTTTACCTTCTCAATCTTTTAATCTTATTCATCAATTATGTTTGAATTTTTATTTCATCTTCTGTTTCTGAATCATGTGATTCACTAAATGACTTTGGCCTATCGACTTCTGCAAAATAGGTAATAAATGGGTCCAGTCGTGTGGGTGCCTTGATTTGTGACTGCAATGACTTAAGACTGGAATTCCAATGCCAATTGTGGTCATAACTCAAGGAGAACCTATAGATGGATTTCACAGGAACTAAATATGAACGCTTTCTTGAGAATTGGCATCTATGAATTAAATAGCTACAAGTGCTTTATGAACTTTATGAACTTATTCAAATCCAGCAAGTCAGACAGGAGAATAAACTGAGTGATGTAGAGATAGATCAGCTTCCAGGAAATGGAATATGCTAAGAATTAGGGAACCACCTACACTTTTCTTTAGGATTTATGGCGAAGATCAGAATTGCATGGAATATATATTTTTGATTTCCCCTCCAAAATTGTTTCAACAAGATGATTTGCTAAAGGAAGAATAGGTTTTGCAGCTGCTGCTACCAGTTAATACATCCCAATTTCTTCCCATTTTTATCTCTGATCCTTGCTACATTTAGAATTATCTACATTACAGAGAATCTACCCATCCCATATATGCCAACTAAGATGAGTTGTGGTGGCATTAAAAGAGCAGCAACCTGAAATCAGGCCTTCCCTATCTTGATTCCCTTCCTCTGAGATAGCCTACCTCTACCACAAAATTAGAACAGCCCCTTTCTTATTAACACCCAGGAAAGGTGTGTCTTCAATATGGAGAGTTCAAGATAATTAGTGGCAATTATTTGGATGGTGTGATATGATTTTTGTATAGATATTGCATTTCTGGTTTTAATTTCTTTTTCAATAAAACCACTGTTATTTATGCAGTTAAGCTTTAGGATTGTAAACTATCTAGGCTGTTGGATGAGGTGGTATACAAATATACAAAAAGCAACTAGAGAAATACACCACATTGTCCTAATTCAGCAGTTCAAATTAAGTATAGAACTGACAGAGGGTTCCAGTTCTTTGAATAGCAGTGTAGAAACTATAACTGTGGTACAATGGTAAAAGTGTTGGGCTCAGAGTAGGGAGGCCCAAGTTTTAGTCTGCTCAAACTGGATAGCTTTGGGTCAGTCACTCTTAACCTGTATCACATTGTTGTGGGAAAGACAACTCTAAATATTGTATACCACCAGAGCCACCAGAGGTGGTATTCAGCAGGTTCTGACCAGTTCTGGAGAACCAGTAGCAGAAATTTTGAGTAGTTCGGAGAACCGGCAAATCCCACCTCTGACTGGAAGTTTTACAGTATCCTTCCCCAGCCACGCCCACCAAGCCACACCCACAGAACCAGTAGTAAAAAAAACCTTGAATCTTACCACTGTATACCACCCTGAGCTCCTGAGAGGAAGGGGTGGGAAGGGATATCTGATATTTGTGATAGATAAAGTACAAAATCTGTCCTAATACAACCAAAATGGAGATGGGGCATTATTTTTCTTAAAAGTGGGGAGAAAACCAGATGTGCTTTAGCTTTACTGAAATAGATTTATTTGTATACATCAAATTATCAATATTTCCAAGGCACTCGTTAACATATTTCATTGGACAGAAATGAATGATTTTTTTTTTCCTACACAAAGACTTGAAAGTTTGAAGACAATTCATAATAATATTGCATGGGGGAAACCCCAAATTCCCCTATCCCTAGAGTTTAACATTTGGCTATAGAAAACCACCAAAACCAAATGGATTAACTCTGGTGGTATAGCAATTTGGACTGTGCTGTGAAGTGGATATATGAGGTAAGTAAACATATACCTGCACACCTACCGGTATAAAGGACAGATTTGGAAAGTATGAAGATGCATACTTTACACCTATGTGAACAGTATCAAAATTCTAGGCATTGATGGAGCTTTCTTAGAGAATTAGTTCCATAATTGGAGTTCTGCCTTAGAGAAGGCACATTCCCCTCCCTCCACCAAGAGTCTATCACTGGATCTCCTATGGTGGAGCATGTCCAGAGAAAAGAGTCTGGTGAAAACCCACATAGACAGACACATGGGGAGAGAAGCAATAAATGACTACTCTCGACATAATTCTGTGGCTTCCTTTCAGCTAGAGGAATCTCTCATTAAAACTGAATTAAATTAAACTTCAGCATTCCCCAACTTTCCAAACCTGATTCGCATAGAGGGAAAACGTGGCAGATTGCAAAAAATTTTTCACATACCTCTTAGTGCCACAGAAACTATTAATTTTCCAAATGCCATCCACAGAGATTTTAATCCTTTTTACAAGTAGTAGCACAATACATTTGGTCTCTCTTTATGCTGTGGTCAGGTAGCCCATTAGAAGATGAGTATCTCCTTGGTATAAGATTGCACACTGAGTCACGATGGTAGTTAAAAGAGGGAAGCTTGATGGTTGGAAAGGTTATAGTATAAAATAATTTCCTTAAAGCTAAATGAGTTTTTTCTTGAAAGTGCCAGATCATTCATTTTGGAAAATAATTTGCATGTTTTGTTTGATGATCCTGTTGTTGTTTTTTAATTTTTACCAAATTTGGATTAGTAAGATACCAAAGAATTGAACATCAAAAAATATTATTCAGTATCAGCAAATAATGTAGTTCATTCCAGTTGCAATTAAATTGTGCAATTAGATTTGTTTAGCATTGTATCTATTGGCAGAGGAGTTCAGTCTGTGATTTCTAATCTGCAAGATTTTGGCATGCTATGAGGGCTTCATGCTCCTTTTCTGAAATTACAGGAAGAAGGTGCTTCTTTGTACAGGAACAGTTTGAACTCTTGTTTGAAGGAGAGATGCTGACCAAAACCACTGTGTGTTTTATGGAGACAAGATTGTCAATTGTACAACTCAAAGAGCAAATCCCAGCCAGTTCCAGTTCATGGTATTTGACTAACAAGTGACTGTTAACTTAGAGGAAATTGAACTGGCCTGTAATTTTCCAAAGCACCAGAAGGCAAGAGAAGAAGCTATAGATGGAAACTAATCAAGGAGAGAAGCAATGTAGAACCAAGGAGAACTTTCCTGACAGTGGAAACAATTAACCAGTAGAACAGCTAGCCTTCAAAAGTTGTGAGTGCTCCATCATTGGAGGCTTTTAAAAAGAGACAGGACAACCATTTGTCTGAAATGGTATAGGGCACAGGTGTCAGACTGTCACATTTTCCATGTCACATTGATGTCACGTGACCTATCACAATGTTTTTTGCCTTCCTGGATCTGTGGTGGGTGTGGCCTGTGTGTGACGCATCTGGCCCGCGGGCTGCCATTTTGACATCCCTGGTATAGGGTCTCTTTGCTTGAGATGGGGATTGAATTAGAAGACCCACAAGGCTCCTTTCAACGCCTGTTATTCTGTTATCAGTGGATTAGCGATAAGGTAGTAGGAACAACAACTGGAAAACGCTATGTATTTTGGTCTGCAGCACAGCTTCCAGGCAAAAGAGAATATGCCTGCACCAATACTTCAGCCACAAGGGCACAGATAAATCCCCAAGTAGCCTAAATGGTTCTCTGAGAGAGTGCTAACGACCAGATGACCAAAAGAAATATAATTCTTCCATTTCTCCTCCCACCCTCAATCCTGTCAGAACCTATTGTTCCATCTCCCCCACCATCCAGTCACAACTGATGAACTTCTTCTATGAGAAACGAAACATCTTCTTCCTCAAGGAAAAAAAAAAGGGGGGGGAACCCATTCCAGTTGCCTTTTGAAAAAACACCTTTGAGATTTGAGTCACATCTTCCCCTGCTAACTTGGAGAGGCATGGAGTCCTTAGAACCATATCCAAACGTGGGCAACAACCATGGAGAACCTGGATGGAGCTGTGATTAAACACCCTTTTTTCTCCAGTGCCTATTGTGCAAGGACTCAACCCAAACCCTGCAGACTGTGTGGGTGATCTAGAATGCTTCAGTTGTGTTTCATTCAGTACATAAACTCCCACATAACTCCTTATAAAAAGCTACAGACAATTTTCTGTTGACATGGAAATCGTCTCTGGTTTGATTTAATGTTAAGCCAAAACATTTCCTGATTTTTTTTAAAAAAAAGATGCCTAATATAGTCCTTGTCTAAAGTATTTCCCTTCTTATAAGAATCTCACACTGTTGGCATCTCTGAATCATCCTTAACCAAAAACCAGGCTTGTTAATATGAAGAAAGGGATTTATACCAGTTTAAGGTCTTACAGTTGCATCATTCTGGAATAATTTCCATCGTTTTGCCCAAATAACCTTCAAAAACGTTGTATATTTCCTTGCCAGAGTTAATTATGTACAATTTGACCTTGCTTTATAATCATAGTTTTCTTTTAGGTGGTAAATGAAAGTGATCCAAGTTCTTCTGGACCTTGCTTTAGCTATTTTCAACAAACTTGTGGACAGGTGTTTTCCAACAAATGAAACAAGATGTTCTTTTCTGGAACAATGAAATGCTGGCAGAAATGTATTTTATGTGAAATAGCCTTGTTTCTAGGACGCTTAACTGGGGAATTGAAAACTTTTCGTATTATTTCTAAGAAGAAGAGGAAAAGGGGGAGAGGGAGAGGAAGTGGAGGGGAATTATACAATATGCATTCCACTGGATATTACACACGTTGCAACTACAAATAATCCTCAACTGATCATTCATTTGGTGATCATTTGAAGTTACAACAGCCCTGGGGAAAAAATGACCGATGCCCGTTTTTTACACTTACAACCATTGCAACACCCTCATAGTCATGTGATAAAATTTGGACATTTGGCAATATTTATGACTGTTGCAGTGTCTGGGGTCATGTGATCACCTTTTATGACCTTATGACAAGCAAAGTCAATAGGGAAGCCAGTCTCATTTTACAACCATGTTACTAATTTAACAACTCTATTGATTCACTTAACAACCGTGGCAAGGGAAGTCGTAAAATGGGGCAAAATTCACTTAACAACTCTTTTGCTTAACAACGGAAATCACTGACCAAAACACAGCAATGAACATCAGACGGAACAGAATAAAACAATTGTAGTTTATTACTAGATCACCTATGTGATTGAAGCATGTTTGGTTTTACAAACAATGTAATAAAATTTGGCCACTTTCATAGAAACTGAATGATACTGGTAGAATACCCAAAGATGCTTTTTCGAGAGGCAACTGGACTTTCTTGTTTTTCTTTGGAAACATTTTGCTTCTCATTCAAGAAGCCTCTTCAACTCTCATGGCCACACCAGTATCTATGGAGATGCTCTATTGAGTATCTATGGAGATTCTCCGTCATCCAGGCCATGGTTATCCCAGAGGTTCTTTTTCAAGAGGCAACTTGACTTTCTTGTTTTCCTTTGAAGATGTTTCACTTCTCACCCAAGAAGCTTCTTCAGCTCACATGATATGGGAATATGAATGGATTTCCAGATAAATTGCAAACCACGTGAACCATTTGTGCCTCAGTTTGAGATGCAGACAATGTAGACTCATCCCCAACAGCCTGTGCCTGCATTCAGCAGTGAAGGGACACAGGGCAGAAAACACCCTGCAGAAAGCACAGCTCCACAACACTGTGTTGTCTGCATCTCAGGCTAAGGCGTAAGTGGTTCCTGTGGGCTGCAATTTTTCTTGAAATCCGTTCACATTCCCGTGCTATGAGAGCTGAAGAAGCTTCTTGGATGAGAAGTGAAAAGTCTTCAAAGAAAAACAAGAAAGTCCAGTTGCCTCCTTAAAAAGCACTCTTGGGACAACTATGACCTTGATGACTGAAAATCTCCATAGATACTGGCGTGACAATAACAGCTGTATGTACATAAACTAGAGTTTGCCCAGGTTCTTTGCAGGAAGTTTCAATAGACTCTTCTTCCCAAGGACGTAATTGTATTCATATGGGATTTTGTAAAAGGTCTCCTCAAAAGACTACCATAGGAAGGCCTGTAAAGCATCCAAAAGTTTGTGCTTTCCAGAGTTTAGGGATAGTCACATGGTATAGATACCCTATTGCAGTAATGGTTAACCTTTTTGGCATTGAGTGCTGAAACTGGACTGCATGCCAGTGCGCCGGAATCAGGAAGCAAGCAGCTGGCCAGTGCCCATGCGCACGGCAGTCAGTGGCACTTTCGAGTTCCATCACATGCATGCGCACCAGCCAGCTGCTCTCTTCTTGGTTCCATCATGTGCATGCGTGCCAGCCAGCTGGTCTTCACGCAAAGACCAACTGGCCGGCGTACATGCGTGCGATGGAACCCGGAAGAGAGCAGCTGACGGTGGGAGGCATGCCATAGAGAGGGCTCTCTGTGCCACCTCCGGCACTTGTGGCATAGGTTCGCCACCATGGCTCTATTAGATTAAAACAAACATTCACAACAGTTTGATCCATTTGGGCTTTCAGTTCTCAGGCAAGTTGTTTAAGTGCAATGAGTGCCCTGGCTGAGTGCATCATTAAAAAGTCCTCCACTGATTTGTCATGTTTTACTCTCTTTTAAAATCATCATAGCTACCATGACTGTTTTAATTACCACATCTTCTTCAACGATGTTGTCCATCATAGAGTAGCAACCTTCTACCATAGCCATGTTTGAGCAAAGAAACATTACATGGAGGAAGAAAGAGGAAGGCAACCAACTGTTATCTCCAGATTGTATATTGGAATGTTAATACATCAAAATGATTCCCATGGACCATTTTGTTTCAATTATGAAGGATTGGCCACTCGCTATGACAGAGTTCTCCAAACTTGGCAACTTTAAGACTTGTGGACTTCAACTCCCAGAATTCCTCAGCCAGCAAAACTGGCTGGAGAATTCTGGGAGTTGAAGTCCACAAGTCTTAAAGTTGCCAAGTTTGGGGACCCCTGCACTATGAACTAACCAAGCCACTGCTTGTTACATGAAGCTGTGGCAAATGATCAAGGATGACAGGAGGAGGGTACATAAAGAAAGGAACAAATCTAGTAGATGTGATTCTACTTCATGGCATGTCATGAAGTAAACAAGGGTCTACCTCGTAACATGGATGTATAGCATGATTTGCTCAGGGTACTGACTGTCTAAGTAATCAAGAAGCCTATACCGGCATAGACACAAGTAACCTGAACAGCCATGTGAATGTCTTCAAGCCAAAAGAGTCTTCAGACATTCAGCTCTTAGTTAAATCAAGAGAACACAATGCTGTGTATTGGAGCTGACAGCTAAAGTAAGGATTAACCTTAATTATGCATGCCAACAACATGCCATTTTAAGAGCGTATTAAATACATTTTCTCTTGGGAGTTTGTAATAACTGTAAATCTATTTTTCTCAGAGGGCTCCACTTGCACTGCCAGTTTTATTTCTCCTCCAGCAGTCTGAAATCTGAAGATAAACAAGCCAAGTCATTGGCACGACTGTTTGCATTCGCTATTCATCTGCAGCAAGTGGCTTTCATGAAACAATCACGAAAGCAATTCACTCCCACTGATACAATAACTGAAATGAGCCTTGGCAAGTTAGACTGCCTTGCAGAAAATTACAATTGGATTCAGAAGAGAAAGTTAATGAAAGGTTCCCTGAAGAGGCTCTTTTATGCAATTTTCTAACTTTATTAACATAAAAGGCAAGACAATGTAATATATTCTGAAGGAATGAGAGGATCTCAGTTCTTTTCTATGTGTAGACATATTGTATACATATATACATATCTGGAAGACGCTGAAGAACCTTCACTATTTATTAAATTCAGCATATGGGAATGGATGTTGACTTTGGAAAGGACCTTTGTAATACAGTCTGTCTTTTGCATACAGAAAGACTCACTTTCAGTCCTGGCCATCTGCACTTAAATGTATCTAGAGGTAAGTGTTGGGAAGCACCTCTGCCAGAGGCCCTGGAAATTTGCTGCCAAAAGATAGAAATGCACTGGACTACATGGACAATTAGTCCAAGATAGCATGCAACAATTTCCCATGTTCCGGCATTGCACTGTACAGAGGTGAGACAAAAGCCGTTATTATTTATATGATGTAGGTTCATTGTGGGGAGGAACATTGTATTCCAGTACTGACATTTTGGTGAAATCCATGTCATTACTAGCTCATTATAATCTTGCCTCCAAGTATAGGGCCCATTTCCTCTGTAGAAAAAAAGTTAGACAGTCTCATAATAAGAAATTGAAAGAACATGGGCCACCAGGCTCCACTGAAATTGATGCTTAGTTGTGTGTGTGTCTGAGTGAATGAGCAAGTGAGTGGGTGAATGAGAATGAGACAGAGAGACAATGAGACAGAAAGAATGAGAGAAGGAGAGGGAGAGAGAGAGAGAGACAGAGAGACAGAGAGAGAGAGAGAGAGATTTTAGTGCAAGCATAAATCTATGTCAGTTTGTTGTCTTACATGGTCAGCAAGGAACCACTGAGAACACAGGCAGTGTCCTTGAAACAGCCTCTATCTTGGATTGTGTAAGATGAGTATGAAACTGGACTACAATGGCAAATTCAGAAATACAATATTAGAAAATAAGGATTACATACTGTATTTTGTGAAGACTTGTTGCTGCTAATTGCCATTTCTGGGACTAAACGGCTCAGTTCAGTGCTCAGAAAATAGCTATATTAAATTCTACTGGGCCAGGGTTTTTAAACTCATGGCCCGTGGGTTGGATGCATCACGTACTGGCCATACGAATGCCCGGTTTAGTGAAGTCATGTGATATGTCATGTGACGTCACCATGATGATGTGAGTCTGTACTAAGCAATTACTAATTAAGGTCACAGAGCAATGCAAATAGAGACTTTAAGGTCTACGGATCAGCTCGGAGAATTTATCTGTTTTAAAATTTGACTGGAGGAGAAAATGTCCTTAAAATATCAATAAGAAAAAAAAAAACATTTTTAGTCCACAATTGCACATACTCCAGGAATGTTTCAGGAGAACTTCATGATCAGCCCGTCATCAGTGTGGCTCTCATTACCAAGATAAGCATAGCTCTATTTAGGGTAAATCAACCCTGGCTGCGCTGGGCCAGGCTACAGAACCATCTGCAGGGCTACCATAAAGAATATTAGACTATCTGCCAGATAAAGTCTCAATGAGCAAATAGCAGGTGGCAGCTATTGCCAAGAAGGCCTTTGCACAGGTACGTCTACTGTGTTAGTTGTTCTCTTTCCTATGGCTCCCATCTTTACAATGTTCTGTATTCAAAATCTGATGTTTCTCCAATTCTTGGATTAAAATAGTCGTGTTACTCCAGGTAAATGGCTTATTTTTGTTTCAGTTCAGATTAGGCGTTGGTTTTTCTGATTGTCTGTGTTCTTTTTAATATGTATTTTTGCCTTTTTTAATTTGTAATCACAATCCCAAAGTCATTGAGGACCTTGAAGACACAGATGAGATACAGGAATAGGCAGAGAACCAGTTTGGCATAATGCTTAATGCTAGAAATTGGGAGACTGCAGGTTCTATTCTAGCCTTGGGCATGAAGCCAGTTGGGTGACCTTGGCCCAGCCATTCTCAGTCACTCCTAGGAAGGCAGCAATGGCAAATCACCCCTGAAGTCTTGCCAAGAAAAGTGGTTAAGGTAACCAGCAGGAGTCAATACTCACTCAAAGGCATATACACACATAGAGATGGAGATAGAGAGGTGTATGGCATGCTCCAAGGACATGTACAGTATATGAGATGGCCATTGGTGATTTAGAGCAGGGGTCCCCAACCACGGTCCCTGGACCGGTACCAGTCCGTGGAACAATTTCTACCGGGCCGCCAGTTTGCTGGGCGCCGCCATCTTGTTTTGATGAAAAAGTGCTTCTGGTGAGCTTTTCCGGGTCGAAAGCGGCGTTTGGGTGCTGAAAGAATCCTCGCGCCTTAGTTTCATTGAGGGGGGTGGGCTTCGAACAAAACTAAGGCACGAGGATTCTTTCAGCAAGCATGGCAGTGAGCGGCGACTGTCCCGAAGCCGTCGCGAAGCCCATTGACACAGGTACAAAGGAGGAGTTGAAGGTGGCGGGAGAAGCGGGGGATGGCTGGCTGGCCAGTCGCTCAGCTCGCCTTGCCATGTGTGCTGATGCCGGTGCAGGGGCGGATGATTTTGTGATGCCGGTGCCGGGACGCGGATGATTTTGTGATGCGGTACCGGGCCGCGGCACAAAAAAGGTTGGGGGCCACTGATTTAGAGGACAGTAGTCCAGTTGTATGAATGTGGGATATTTTAGAAGAAAATGAAAGTCATTACCCTCCCTGGTGCCTCACACAAAGTCATTTGCAACCTTACAGATATCTAAAGTCAGAGATTTGAAGACTAGCCTGATTTGTATTATCACTGCAGTGGATCCCTGGGAAGGCGCATAGTCAATTTTTTGTTCTCATCAACTTTGGTGAAAGAATTTGTCCTCATCTTTAGCTGGTGCCAGCTAACATCTCATAAGAGAAGTTTTAGCAGAATTTTAAAAGGTTTTTAGAGGTTGGAAGAGACTCATTTTTGTTATTGTGGCTTGTTTCTCAGCTGTAGTGTTGCTTTTTATGGCTGTTTTATTTTTCCCATAATGTGTCTTCCCATAATTGTATTGGGTATTTTTAAGCAACCATCACGAAACAAAAAAAATGTTGTTATTCTTGTTAAAATGAAATAAAACCATCAACTGGAGAAGTGCAGGGGGAGTGGGGTTTATCTGTCATGCCTTTCAGAACAAAAAGCTATGCTGATATGAAAACAATATGTACTGGCCCACCAATAGTTCTTAGCTAAGTTATTAATGGTCCAAAGTGGTAAACTGGCAGAGGCACTCACCACTGAAATAAAAAACGGTGTATTTCAGTTTGAGGAAAGCAAAAGTTCCTTATGCATAGGCAAGAATCAGAGCATGAGCGAAGTAGGTTTTTGTCTTGTTCAAGGGAGAAATTAAGGTTCAAACCCCACCAAATTGGATTGGCATAGATCATGTTCCAGAACAATACACAACACAGGGGCTTAAATGCACAACTCTCCCAACCATCATGTAAGCATAGCTGGAACCAGTTGGATTAGAAAAGTCATGAGCTCACAGTTGACCCTTTGTTTATGGTCCCTCCCAGGGTGAGCTAGATGTTTAGATTGTTGCCCGAACTTCCAGAAATAGATCCGAAGCAGCAATATTGTAATGGTCTGTGGGAATGATCACAGCCTAGACAATAGCTTGATGAACAAAATCTGAGACCAAAGGATGTGTGGGGATGAAGAGCTCTCAGAAGGGATCTTCTCTTATTTGGGGATAGTAAAAGTAAGGGAGGGGAGAGGTGTTTTCATACTTACAATAAAGGTCATGTTAAAGGTAATCATGGTTGGTGCTTCTTGTCAGGATTACCTTGGAGGCTGACAGAACTAGCACTGATGATGTTACCTAGTTTGGTAATGAAACGTTTGCATGAAAACAACCAAGCTCAGAGATCATGAAAGCTTTTCCATGTCAGATTTAGAAGGTGCATCATCTTGTTTTCTATTTTCATCTTAAAAATCAAGGGCATTACAGGATAAATATTAGTCTACTTCCAACAGACTTAGGAAGCACCCCCAAAATGATCAGGGAATTGTTTTTTGTTCTGAATAAGGGCTGTCTCCCACTTCATTTCCCAGTCTTTGTACTAAAGGTGACATATGCAGGACAATGCTTCCAGAAGATGTACTGTAATTGCTCTCATATATATGACATGCACAATATTTTTAGGCAGTGTGTGGAGATGCAATGCTGGCTACAGGAGGATTTTCTGAGCTTCAAGAACAAATTCCTTCTGTTTTCTGACCATTTCTTTGCTTCTGTCATATACTGTCTGGATGACATGCGTGAGGGTTGCAGTAAGTGAACAGGAACTAATGAGTCACCAGAAACTCCAGGACAGCACAGCTGATTTTTCTGTTTGTGAAGAATTACATAATTGTACTTATGTGGTTATGGGCACAACCATATGATTATCTTGGTAATGAGAGCCACACTTCTGGGTTGATCATACGAGGAAGCCAATCATGTAATATATGAAGGCTTTCAATGACAATCCAACCAAGAGTAATAACATAATGACAAAGATTCATGAGCAGGGCCAGTTTAGTACAGATTTGAACTCTGAGGCAGCATCAGACTTTGTACAGATGTCAATGGTCCCACTTGAAGTAGGCAAGAACAGCAGCGGCCATTCTAGGAGAGGGGCTTCAAGAGGTTTAAATGATAAAATGGGTTCAGAATGTGCAAGTCACATGAAATCCAGTCTCAGCAATGTCAAAAGAATGATAAATGAAAAGTTAACAAAAATGAACAAGAATCAGCAAATCTTGTTGGAGCAAATATTGGCTTTGGGATCCTTCCAAAGAGTAGACCATTAGAGTCTTCTTGACAGAGAGCTTAACTGAACAGCAGAAGCCACAGATATATCTCTAATATTTATGTTCTAGGATATGCCTCCCCCTCCCCCTGATTGGGATGAAAGACAAGATAAAGGTCAACTGAATAATCTCTAGGAATGGAAGGACGTATATTATGTTATTGCTCTTGTTTATATTTGTTTATGTGCAATTTATTGGTGTGTACATATATTTCTTAACATTATTACTATTGCAAACTGCCCAGAGTCTTGAGTGGGGAAGTATGAAAATGCTTGAGCAAATATGTATGTATGTATGTATGTATGTATGTATGTATGTATGTATGTATGTGTACTGTATGTGCTGGTTTTTCAATTAAGCAGCTGAATGAAATTGGCAACTTTTTCAATGTTTCTCATATTGAAACTCAATCAAAAAGACACTGATATTGAAAATGGGGATGGGACTTTGAGACTGAAAATCAGAACTTTGCTGAGGTCCTACTAGAGGTAAGATATGAACCCTGATAGTCTGGGGTTCACAGGAAGTCTACCATATATTTTTCTTGCTTGGTTGTATTTATGGAAGTAAATAAATTAGAAGTTACACATAACAGTAGGTGAGTAATAAGGAAGGCTAATGGATCCTGGAACTTAAAACCTTGTGATACAGCATATAACTGTTCAGTTGTGTTGTATATTCTGAATATGAATTCCATTTCTGTGCCTCCCTCTGTTTTCCATTGGTTTGCTCAACAGTCAACGTATCAACAGTCAACGTATACGACTTCAGCAACAGAGTGATCAATGTCTGGAATACTCTACCCGACTCTGTAGTTTCTTCCCCAAACCCCAAAAACTGTAACCTTAGACTGTCTACTATTGACCTCACCCCTTTCCTAAGAGGTCTCTAGGGGGCGTGCATAAGCGCACCAACGTGCCTACCGTCCCTGTCCTATTGTTTCTCTTATTCTTCTTTTATTTTTCTTATATGTACCCATTTCATGTATTCACAACTATGTATACACTTATACTTATTATCTTGTAAACAATTGACAAATCAAATAAATAAATAAATAAATCACCAAGAACAGTCAGTTTTAATGGGCCATGTATGTTCCACTTCTGTTGCTGCTATCTGCAGATTTTCATTTTTTTTACTTCTACTAAACTTTGGTGTTTTGAATTGTGGTGCTGAAGAAGACTTTTGATTATTCTTTGGCCTGCAAGGAGATGAAATCAGTCCTAGAGGAAATCAACCCTGACTGTTCTTTGGAAGGACAGAAAGTGAAGCTGAAACTCCAATACTTTGGCCACTTGATGAGAAGAGAGGGCTCATTGGAAAAGACCCTGATGTTGGGCAAGATTGAAGGCAAAAGGAGAAGAGGATGGCAGAGGATGAAATGATTAGATGGTGTCATCAACACAGTGGGCGTGAGTCTGGGCAAACTGCAGGAGACAATGGAGGATGGGGGAGGGACAGGGGTGCTGGCATGCTATGGTCCATGGGGTTGTGAAGAGTTGAATACAACTTAACAATTAAGAAAAACAATAGCAAAACAAACTTTGATGTTTTCAAATGAATCTGATATACGGTTACAATTTTATGCCTCCTCCTTTAGCATCATAAGAGTTTTGATTTGATTTAAACCTCCTACTCTGGCGCATGTGATGGCGCAGTGGTTAGAATGTAGTATTGCAGGCTATTTCTGCTGACTGCCAGCTGTCTGCAATTTGGTAGTTCGATTCCCACTGTCTCAACGTTGACTCAGCCTTCCATTCTTCCGAGGTCAGTAAAATGAAGACCCAGATTGTTGGGGGGCAATATGCTGACTCTATAAACCACTTACAGAAGAGTGTAAAACACTGTGAAGTGGTATATAAGTCATGCCAAACCAATCTTATTTCATTCTTCAACACAGTGTGTTAGGGATAACATTGGTTACCTAACTTAGTTTGGGTAGAATAATATATAAACTATGTTAGTGAGTTTAAGTGTATGTATCACTTTAAACTGTAAACCAAGTTTTTGGGTGCGGTTGTAAAATCACCATAAGAGGGAGCAAGAGAGCTCACTGTTTGCTCGGCTTTTACTGGAATGCTGACAATGATGGATTGATGGTGATAAACTGCGTGTTTGCTGAAAGAAGAAAAGGGGTTTGATTTTTCTTCATATCTCTGACTGCAAAAGAGATATATCACTGGACTGATTGATTGTAAGTTTAATGAACTCTTTTTCGACACTGGACTTTGCAAACTGATTAACCCCCGGACTGACTGAACTTAGTGTATGACATATGGACTGTTTTGACTATGCTATAACTCTTGCTGGAATAAAAACTATTTAACTTGCACAGTGTATCTGTCTTACTGAGTGTAAGCTACTACAACGTTATTATCTCACATATCTGCCTGTCTGCTAGACTGCTGTTGCACGTTATGCTAGGGTGTATATCCCTAACACTGGTTATGGGCCCAAGTGCACAGTCAGACTAACCAGGATATAAACAGGCTTGTAAGTGAGAGTTTGTGTAGTTACACAATACTGTAAACAGACAGCTGTGTTTTATTAATTATAGTTTCATATCCAGATAAAGATGGCAGAAGTCAATTTACAAAGTTTGTCTCTAATATCCAAACTGGATGGAACAAACTATGTTTCATGGTCTATGAAATGCAGCCTACTTCTACGAAGAGAAGGTTTGTGGAGTATAATTCAAAACCCACCAGAAGTAGATGCATGGGATCCGGAGGATGAGGATGATGCCCAGAAAATACAAGAATATAAAGCGAAGAATGAGCAAGCTCTCTGTATAATAGGACTGACTCTCTCTGACCAGCAGCTTGTACATATTCGTGGAGAAGAAACAGCTGCGAAATGTTGGGAGAATTTAAAGAAGATTTATGTTCGAGACAGTGTAGGAGCACATATTAATCTTACACGGAAACTGTTTAGAACACATCTTCAAAAGAATGGAGACATGCTGAATCATATAAACTCAATGAAGAGAATTTTTCAAGAACTGCATGAAAAAGAACTTATCTTCACTGAATTACACCAAGTTTATATAATTTTGTCTTCATTAGATCAGAGTTACGATGACTACGTAACTTCACTTGAAGTTCTGCCAAAAGATAACCTTACATTAACTGACATTATTGGCAGATTAATAGAAGAAGCCAGGAGAAGGCTTGAAAGGGATCAACTCAGAAGGGAACAACCACAATGTGAAGAAGAGAAAATATCTTCGTCAGCGTATACAATTAGAAAATGTTTTAATTGTGGAGGAAAAGGACATTTGGCTAGATTCTGCAAGAAAGCAAAAAGCCAAAAAGCCAGCCAGAATGCTAAAAGACATCAAAGGAATAAAAAATGCATAGAGTTAGCCATGTATAGCAACGAAACTGTGAATAGTAATTTATGGGTGTTAGATAGTGGAGCATCGCACTGCATAACGAAAGATAAGAAAAGATTTGTTAAGATGTCCATGAGTTCACAGCAGATATCGTTAGCTAATGGATGGAAACTTAAGGCTAAAGGTGAAGGTATAGCATATTGTTCTTGCATAAAAGAAAATGTAAAAATGTTATATGTACCACAACTTAAGTTTAATTTGCTTTCGGTTAGAGTTTTGGTTAAACTAGGTTATGTAATTACCTTTAGGGGAGACAATTGCATAATTGAAAAAGAAGGTAAAAAAGTGACTGCAACTTTAAAAGGTGATTTGTATGTGTTAAATGATAATTTAGAGATGGCTAACACAGTTTATAATAATGTTAAACCTCATGATGAGTGCATACATTTGTTACACAGACGTTTAGGGCATATAAATTTTAAAATGCTTAAACAAACCGTAGAACTATCTAAGGGTATAAAACTGAAACCTTGCAGTAAGTATTTGCACTGCAATTCTTGTAATCAAGAGAAAAGCAAGGTGATACCAGCAAATAGAGTTAATGGATTTAAAACAAAAGAGCCTCTAGAGGTAATATTTGCTGATATTATAGGTCCTAAGAAACCAAGTGTGGGAGGTGCTCGTTACATACTAAGTATAATGGACCATTATTCCAGATATGGTTTCTGTTATTTAATGAAAAGCAAGACGGAAACATATCAAAATTTCTTTAATTGGCTTAAATTCGCTGAAAGAAAAACTAAAAAGAAATTAGTAACTCTTATCACTGATAATGGTACGGAATTTATAAACAATAAATTCCAAAATAAACTGAAGATGGCAGGTGTTGAACATAAAAAGTCTGCACCATATAGGCCACAACATAATGCCTTTATAGAGAGACGAGGCCAAACATTACAAGCAATGGCTCGAACTATGTTGTCAGATTCAGGATTACCTGAAAATTTGTGGGGAGAAGCAATAATGTGTGGTAATCATATTTTGAATAATGTTGTTAATTCAACAACTGGTGAATTACCATTCACACGGTGGCATGGCAGAAAACCTGACCTAAGCTACATTCACACATTTGGAGCACCAGCATGGGTGCATATACTACACAACTGAGAAAGAAAGGGCAACATAGGGCTAAAAGGTTATTTTTTGTAGCTTATGAATCTAATCACAGATCATACAGATTCTGGGAAAAAGGTACATCTAGAATTTACTGTAGCGCTAGTGCACAATTCCTAGAACATGTAGGATGGGAAAAACTGGAACAAGATTCAAGTAAGGAAGTAATTATAGAAACCTACAAAAGACCAGAAAAAATCAGTAATAAGAAGAGTACAATTAAAGAGGAAGTACAGGAAGAGCATATAGGACCAGAAGAGGAAGAAATATCAGAACAGGAAGAAATAGATAATCAGGAACAGGTAGAACATGAAAGTCCACCTGTAAGCCCTGTAATACCTAGATGTTCTACATGTGTAACCAGACCACCTGATAGGTATCAAGCAAGTGTAGTTTGCCAAGTTAGTAAAGTTCCAACTAGTGTTGAAGAACTTAGGATGTATCCTGCAAAGGAACAGGAGAATTGGCAAAAGGCAATGGAAAAGGAATTAAATTCATTAAAGGAAATGAAAGTTTATGAAAATGCCAAATTACCTCCAGGTGAAAAATCCATTGGTTGCAAATGGATATTTAAGTTAAAAACTGGTAAAAATGGGACTGTTACCCATAAGGCTAGGTTAGTAGCTCAAGGATTTAATCAAACTGCATGTGATTATGATGAGGTATTTGCACCAAATTTAAAGGCTACAACCTTGAGAGCAGCTTTAGTGTGGGCAGCTAAGAAAAATTATATTATTAACCATTTAGATGTGGAAACTGCCTATCTGCATGCACCATTGCAGCACACTATATATTTAAGAAAACCAGCAGGTATTAAAGATGATAAAAATAATAATGACTGTTGGAAACTGAAAAAGAGTCTCTATGGATTGAAACAATCTGGTTATGAATGGAACCAATATATTGTAAAAGAGTTAAACAATATAGGGTTTAAAGCTGGTTTAGCTGATCCATGTTTATTTAAGAGAGAGACTAATGGCATAGTATCATTATTATTGTTGTTTACAGATGATATTGCTTTAATAACGAAGACTAATAATGAAGCTACTGAGATAATATCATTATTAAGTAAGAGGATAAAATTAAAGCATTTAGGAGAAATAAGACAGTATTTAGGATTGACAATAAACAAAACCAATAGTGGATTTAAGATATCACAAGAAGATAAAATATACCAATTGCTAAAAATGTATAAAATGGAACTTTGTAAACCGGCAAAAACTCCAATGAGTCAGGAATTTTGTCATACTGATGCTCAAAGTTCAAAATTTGATAAGACTATTTATCAGTCATTGATAGGTAGTTTATCATACATAAGTAATTGGTCAAGGCCAGATATTGCTTATGGCGTTAATCAGTTGGCAAGATTCAACACTGAACCCACTGACCGTCACTGGCAAGCGCTAAAGCGAGTATTAAGGTATCTTAAAAGGACAATGCACTATGCATTGTATTTAGAGCCAAAAGATGATTTGATTTTAAGTGCATATGCTGATGCAAGTTTTGCAACAGATATAAAAAATAGGAAATCAACTTCAGGCATGGCTATACTACTAGGTAAAACACTGATTGGTTGGAGGTCAATTAGACAGCAACATATAAGTATGTCCACAATGGAAGCAGAATTTTCATGTTTATCATTATTATGTACTGATTTAATTCTGTATAAACAGTTGTTGTTAGATATGGGAGTAACTGTTAAAGATGCCATTGTAGTGTATGAGGACAATCAAGCAGCCATAAGGTTGGCTACAGATATTGCTGTAAAGACTAGATCTAAGCACACTGACCTTAGATATTTGAATGTTAGACAATCTGTGAAAAATGGTTTAATAAGATTGGAATACTGCATGACTGAAGAAAATTTTGCAGATGGATTTACAAAAGCCCAAGGTGCAGTAAAGCACAAGGAAAATTGTGAAAACTATGGGTTGAAATTGTAAATAGATATATATATATTATTATATTACCCAAAAGGGGAGAATGTTAGGGATAACATTGGTTACCTAACTTAGTTTGGGTAGAATAATATATAAACTATGTTAGTGAGTTTAAGTGTATGTATCACTTTAAACTGTAAACCAAGTTTTTGGGTGCGGTTGTAAAATCACCATAAGAGGGAGCAAGAGAGCTCACTGTTTGCTCGGCTTTTACTGGAATGCTGACAATGATGGATTGATGGTGATAAACTGCGTGTTTGCTGAAAGAAGAAAAGGGGTTTGATTTTTCTTCATATCTCTGACTGCAAAAGAGATATATCACTGGACTGATTGATTGTAAGTTTAATGAACTCTTTTTCGACACTGGACTTTGCAAACTGATTAACCCCCGGACTGACTGAACTTAGTGTATGACATATGGACTGTTTTGACTATGCTATAACTCTTGCTGGAATAAAAACTATTTAACTTGCACAGTGTATCTGTCTTACTGAGTGTAAGCTACTACAACGTTATTATCTCACATATCTGCCTGTCTGCTAGACTGCCGTTGCACGTTATGCTAGGGTGTATATCCCTAACGCAGTGACTAAATTAGTAGATCAGCAAAATACTGTGGACATAATATATTTAGATTCAGCAAGGCATTTGACAAAGTAGACCCCAACATACTTCTTTTTTTTTTATAATAAATTTTATTAAGTTTCCAAATTTAAAAACGTAAAATAAAACTTTATACATTGTTATCAACATCAAGACATCTTTTGCATCTCCTCACATTTTTCAGTATATGTATTTACTTATTCCTTTACCATTGCATCTTACTCTTACTATAAATCAATATCTTTTATCCTTACATCTCAATCTTCTCTGTGGTATATTTACATATTTCCACATTCTCTTCCTAATTGCCATTTTATTTTATTTTTATTTCTAAACCACTCATCCCAGGCATCCCAGGCCCTATAATAAATTGAATCTTCCCTGTCTTTTATTTTCATCGTTAGCCTGCCCATCTCTATACAATCTATTCTTTTTTTATAACCATGCCTTCCGGTGGAACCCTTTTTCCTTCCAGAGTTGAGCGTGCGAAATCCTTGCAGCTGTTAATATATGTAACTTAATATATCTATCTGTTTTATTGCATTTTTGTGTTATTATACCTAATAAAAAAGTTTCTAGATTAAATTCAATTTTCTGATTCGTGATTTCTTCTATCCATTGTCTAATTGTATTCCAATATTTTTTCAGTTCCTGGCATGTCCACAAGGTATGAAAATAAGTGCCTTTTTCTTTTTCACATTTCCAACAATTTAGGTCTGAGTTAAACATTTTTGCCAATCTAGCAAGGTGCCATCTGTAGAACATTTTGTGTTGAATATCCTTGTATGCTGTGGATGTAATTAGTTTGTAATTTGATCCCCACATTCTCTCCCAATTTTCCAGGTCTATATTGTGGCCAACATTTTTCACCCATACCACCATTGTCTCTTTGACCACCTGCTCTTCCATTTTAAAATCTAATAGAAAGTTATATATTCTTGAAATCATTTTCTTTTCCATTTCTTGTAGAATTTTATCTAATTTATGCTTTTCCATGCAGCAACCAAATTGTTCTTCGTTCTTCTGATATCTCACCTGAATTTGCATGTATGGCCACCAATCTATCTTTATATTGTGTTGCTGTAATTCTTGTCTCATTTTTAATCTTCCTTGTGTGTCTAATAGGTCTTTGTAATTCCTCTTTTTTCCCAGATCCATTGCATGGATGTGCTTCCATAGTTGACAACCAGTTCAGTATTTTAGTATAATGATTCTTTTTAATCTTGTTCCATGTCCGAATTAATGAATCTCTAATCATGTGTTTCTGAAAATATACATGCTGTTTACATTTCCCATCCCATAGGAAACTATGCCACACTCTCTGCAAGTTGTGACCCCCTGTTGACAATACTCCTCTATTTTCCAGGTTGATTCAATCTTTAATCCATACCATAGCCGCAGCCTGATAATACATTTCCCAGTCAGGGAGTCCAAAGCCACCCCTTTCTCTTTTGTCCTGTAACAATTTCATTTTTATCCTAGTTTTTTTCCCATCCCAAACAAGTTTACTTATTATTCGATCTAATTCTCTAAAAAAGGTTTTATCCAATCTTATTGGTACAGTTTGAAAAAGATATAGCATTTTTGATAGGGTAGTCATTTTAATTGCCGCAATTTTCCCCAGTAGTGATAGCTGTAATTTTTCCCACATTTCCAATTCTTTTTTGATTTGTATTATTAATTTGTCATAGTTATCTTTTTTGATTGAAGAGTATCTTGATGTTAACCAAATGCCTAAATATTTTACCTTTTCACACTTTGCATTCCCAATTTTCCTTCTAATTCTTTTTTTTGCTTATCTTTTAAATTTTTAGTCAATAATTTTGTTTTGTTTTTATTAATCTTAAGGCCTGCGACCTTGCCAAATTCCTTTATTTCCTTTATTAATTTTACTCCCGTATCCTCTGGATCTTCCCCCCCAAAATACTATATCATCAGCAAATGCCTGTACCTTATAATGCTCCTTTTTAATTAAAGCCCCTTTGATTTCTACATTTTTCCTAACGTTTTCCAATAAGTTTTCTAAGGTAAGAATAAAGAGAAGGGGTGACAGTGTGCATCCCTGCCATACTCCCTTGTTGATCTTGAATGTTTCCGTTCTGTCACCATTCATTATTACACTGGCCGTCTGTGTCGTATAAATTGTCAAAATCAATTTAATAAATTTATTGCCAAATTTCATGTTTTTTAATTGTTGTATTATGAACTGCCAATTAACATTGTCAAATGCCTTTTGCGCATCGAGGAAGACCATTGCCAATTGTTTTCCTGGGTTTGCTTCATAATATTCTATTATATTCAATACCATTCTGGTATTATTTTTAATTTGTCTATTCGGTAAGAATCTGCTTTGGTCGCTATGAATGATCTGATTAAGGGTTTTTTTCAATCTTTCTGCCATTATGGACATAAATATTTTATAATCAACATTTAAAAGGGATATGGGCCTATAATTTTGAATTAATTGATGGTCCGAATCTTCTTTTGGGATCTATGTTATGTATGTCTCCCCCCATGACTTAGGTAATTTTGCTGTCATCAGTACCTCATTATAGAGTTCTAATAATTGCATTTCTAATTTTTCTTGGAGCATTTTATACAGTTCCCCAGGGAGACCATCCGGTCCTGGTGTCTTATTGTTTTTCTGTTTCAGGATTGCCTCTTGCAATTCTCTTAATGTTATTTCCCTGTTTATCTCTTCTTTATCCTCTTCCGGGATCACAGGTAGCCCTTTTCCTTCTAAGTAATGTTGGATATTTCCCTCTGGTACATCTTCCCTACTATATAATTCTTCAAAAAAAACTTTTAACAATATGTTTTTTCTTTTCAGTTTGATGTTGTAGCGTACCATCAGCGTCTTTCAATTGTTGGATTGCTCTTTTTTCTTTTTCTTTCTTAAGTCTATAGGCTAGCCACCTTCCCAGCTTATTCGCATGTTCAAAATAATTATGTTTTATCTTTTTCATGTCCTGTAACCATTCATCTTGTGCTAACATTTTCAATTTATGTCTAATCATTATCCTCTCCGTATTTGCTGTCTTATTATGTGGTGTTTTTTCTAGTGTTTTTTCCTAACTCCTTAAGAGTATCTAGTAGTTTAGATTGTTCTCCTTTTTTTCCTTATATCTACATGTATTATATGAAATTGCTAGGCCCCTGATATATATTTTAGTCATGTCCCATAGGTTTGGAATTGATGTTTGTTGTTTTTTGTTTTCCTTCAGAAAGAACTCCAATTCTTCTTCCATCCTCTTAACACATTCTTTTTCTTTTAGGATCTCCTTGTTTAGCATCCATATTCTGTTTTTTTTCAATCCTTTCCAAATTATTTTAATGGGATTATGATCCGCCCATGTGTTAGATTCAATTTCTATTTCTTTTATATTACATTCCATTTCCCCATTTGTCCATTATATATCCAATCTTGACCATGATGTGTGTGGTGCTGAATAGTAAGTATACTGGTTTTTGTCTGGATTTCTTTCTCTCCATATATCTTTTAATCCTAATTCTTCCACCATTTGATAGAATACTTTTGGTAATGTTTTCCTTTTCCTTTTTCCCCCTGGATTTTCATTCTTGTAATCTTTTCCTAAATTTGCTATTGCATTGAAATCACCTAGCAGGCATATGTTCTCATATTCCTTTTCTACTAATGTTCTGTATAGTTTGGTATAAAAAATTTTCTTGTTTCTCGTTCGGCACATATATCACTGACAATAACATTTTCTTATAATTTATATAAACTTATAACATCAAAATCCTATTCTCCTCGTCTGCATATACCTGTTTTACTTGTAAATGTTTCCTAATATATATTGCTATTCCCTTCTTTTTTTTGTTGGACTAGAGTACGTATAAATCTCCTAACTTTGGTGCTTCTAACAGTTTACTTTGATGTTTCTGGATATGTGTTTCTTGAAGGCATATAATATCTAAGTTCAATTTCTGTAGTTTAGTTATTGTTTTTTTCCTCTTAATTTGTGAATTTAAACCGTTGATGTTAATGGAAATTAATTTGATTTCTTCCGTCATCTCACTCTGTAGTTGTTTCTTGTTGAACTTTATTTGCTCTCGTTTGGTGTCTCATTCTTATGCCTTCTCTTTCCATTTCTTCTTGCTCTCTTTCCTCTTATTCTGTTTCTCTTTCCTCCACCCGATCTTCTTGGCTCCTACTTTCTACTTCCTCTTTGCTGTTCTGCTCTTCTCCTGATACCACATACAGATCAAAGTATTCCCTCACTTTTTTTATACTGTCTATTTTAAATTTTTTATCCTGCCATGATATTAACATTCCCTCTGGCATGAGCCATTTGAACAGGATGTTATTCTTATTCAGTTGGGCGGCCAGGAATGTGTATTTCTTTCTATGTTCCCTTATTCTCCTTGGAATTTGTTTCAACGTTACAATTTCTGTTCCCTTGAATATCAGCGGTTCCTCTCTTGTCACTTTGTATATCTCATCTCTCAGTTGTTTCTTTGAGAATCATATAGGAACCTCTCTTGGAAGTCTAAAACATCTTGTATAGTTGTATATATTCTATATACCTCATCGATTTCCCTTCGAACCTCTTGGCCCTCTTTTTGTAACGCTTCTGCTATGAGATCTGCCATTAATTTGGGCAAGTCCTCCCCCCTTTCTTCTGTTACATTCTGAAATCTGAGGAAGAAATCAGTCTTTTCCATCTCCAAATATGCAATTGCCTCTTCTAATTTCCTGTTCTCTCCCATTAATTTCTGTTCTATTGATTCTACTTTCTTATCTGTTTGTTCGACCTTTGCCTCCTCTGCTTTCATTTTATGTTCCGTCTATACTACTGTTTGTTGGATTGTACTTATCTTCTCGTCTAGTTTCCATATTTTACCTTTCATTTCCTCCATTTCAGTTTTAAAGTCTGCGTGGTTTCTCACCATCGTTTCTTGTATTGTTGTTAATGCCATTTGAATTGTTTGCAATTTGATACCTGACTCGCCTTCTCAGGATTCAGCATGCCCTCTGTCGAACGTTGTCCTGCTGGTGATGTTATCGTTGATGTTGGGTTGGATGTTGTTTTCTTCCCAATCTTAGCGGTAGTTGTCATGGTGGACATCTTAGGCTTCCCAAATCTACCTATTTTCTTAAGAAAGTCTTTCAATATTATCATCCGTTGTATCAACTCCCTTCTGAGTTTTCTATGCTTATCTCTTCCCTTTGATCTTATTCTAATCGCTTCAGTTTATCACTACAAGGTCTAATATACTTAATAATATCTCTCCTTAATTTTAGGCACACTTTATACATATATGTATATATTTATACAACAATGTAAAACTAAATATCATTATCATTTATAATCTATGATAGTCTGTAACCCTCTTAATTTTCTGATCTTATTTAATCCTTTTAATAAATTAATTAAGTATAATTCTAAATATAATAGCTTATATAGTAAACATATATAATTCAATAAATATAGATAAATATGTGTTTGATTGTTTTCTTTTCTTATATACTATATCTTATATCTTTCTTATAGTTCAATTAAGTCTATAAATCAATATATAGCCATTAATTAGTTATTAGTTGTTATCCAAGGTATCAAATTGTGGAAAGATATAAAGGATATATAGGGCATAGCAGTTATAAAGAATGTAGCAATCTATGAAATAAGATACATAAATTAATTCTTCTTGCAAGCAATCAGCTACCCTGTTTCTCCAACAATACGGCTTCCACCAATAGGAAGGCCCAGCATGATTTCTAGGCATGAGGTGAAATTAAGCTCCACCCAAAAAATTTAGGCCTATTTAAACCATGTGTTTCTCTGCCATTTCTCACATTGTTCGTTAGAACTACACGAGGTGAAGAGAAATGGGGGGGAAGGGCAGGGGGGTGGGGAGAAAACTTGCCTTTAGGAGTGCCCTGAAGGTAGCCTAGGCTAGATTACCCCAATCTACTACCGATAGAACATCAGCCGATAGAAGGCAAAGTCACCAGCCGCTTCGATCGGCCGGTAAAAGCAGCCACGGGGTAAGTGCCCACGCACACTCCCCTCGCCGCGAGGCTGTTTCTATTGACCGATCATAGCTCCCCAAAGACAGAGTCACCAGCTGCTTCAGGGTGAGGTGTGGCTGCCCACAGGGAGCTCCTAACAGGAGCGCCCACGCACACTCCCCTCGCCATGAGGCAGTGTCTTTCGGGCGATGGAAGCTCCCCAAGGGCACTCACCAGTCATTTCAATTGGCTGGTAGAAGCAGCCTCGGGGCGAGCGCCCATGCACACTCCCCTCGCCGCGAGGCCGCTTCTATCGGCCGATGATAGTTCCCCAAAGGCAGAATACCCAGCCGCTTCAGGGCAAGGCGTGGCTATGCATCAGGTTCCCAACTGCAAACTCAATGCAACTGCAAACTCAATGCAATGTACATATGCTGTTGTCAGAATAAATACCAGACGACCCCAAGATTCCCACTGCATTTCTGCTTCCTGAGCCAGCTGCTCTTCTTCATCCCCTCAGATAGCCCTATTCCCCCCTGCCTCGATTTCCCAATGCAACCATTTGGATCGCAGGAGGGTCACAAAAGAAGCTTTTGTCTTCTCCTGTCCCGCTCTTTTAAACTTCTCTCTCCAGCCTTGGAAATTCTCTCCTGGGGACTCCATCCCAGCTCCAACCCTGCTTAGTTTCCATCCTAGACAAGCCCCCTCCCAGGTGCGCTCTGGCAATCCAAGGACTGGTTCTGCCCCCCGCCATCTCTGACTTGAGCAGAGCAGGCACTGGGGGCGGGGGGCAGGGAGGGGGCGGAGTGGAGGGGCTCCTGGTTTTTTTTGGCTGAGCTGGGTGAAGATCATCCTGGTGGGCCCAAAGGGTGGTCTTTCAGATTGCTTTAATGATTAACAGGACACTTCCCTGAACCCCCAACTCCCTCCAGTGGGGAGGACGGCGTCTTGCTGGGCCTGGGAGAGATGATGGCTGCGTTGCAGGGAAGAAACACCCCCCCAAAAAAAGCCCCTTGGGGAAACGTAAATGAATGAATTAACTCAAAGGGTCTTGGGAAAACACCCCCCCCCCCAGGTAAATTGCACCAACAAAAGAGAGGTGGCGGAAGAGCAGGGACCTCCAGGTTCAGAAACTTGGTTAAGCACAAGCTGCTACTTCTTCCCTCCCTGCCCTCATTTAACGTTGCTTTGATCACAAAGCAGATCTTAATGATAAACAACCCTTTTGTAACTTACCAACTGTATGCCAAATCCCAGCCACCACCCCCAGGTGGCTTAATGTGTTTGGGTTAATTGATTAATTGAGTTAGTGATCTAAAATGATTTTTATTTTGGTCTAGAGAGAAGATGAGTTTAAAAAGAGAGCTACTCTGTGGAATTCAAGAAAGCAATCGTGAAGGATTCTCGTGTTAAGAATCTGACCGCTTTCTGCAAAGAGAATATGTTGCATCTCCGTATGGTCCGAAAATGGAGAGCTGAGTATGATAACCTCAGTCAACAGGTGCAGAAGGAAAATGCCAAGAAGTGCAGGTGTGGATCAGGTCGGCATCCATTATATCCTGAACTTGAAGACACCTTCTCCCAATGGATTGCTGACAGGAGAGCAAAGGCTTTGGTTGTACGCAGGGCTGATATTCAAGCATTTGCCCTTGGAATGGCACCACAGTTTGAAATTACCCAAGAAGAATTCAAAGCCTCTCATCGCTGGCTGGATGGCTTCCTTCAGTGAAAAAGAAAAAATTGAACGTGATTCAGGGACTTATGTGCTTGAAACTGAAAAGGCTGGGTGCACACAGGGAGTGATATGGAAGTGGGTGGAGTTAATACTGCCACTTGTTGTATGAGGTGGCCAAAAAGGCATGCTGATATGGGATGTAGCCAGCACTCACCGTGCCAAAGACATGAAGCATTTCCTTGCACAAAGAAGAGTGGATCAAATAATGATCCCAGCAGGAATGACAGCACATCCCCAAACTCTGGACATTGCAGTAAACAAACCATTCGAGGACAATCTGCAGGTACAAATCAATGACTATATTGAGAATCTCATGGAGAGAAACCAATGAGGAAACTTTGTGAAGCCTAGCTTGGCAGAGGTTGTGAGTTGGGTGAAGAAGGCATGGATACTATCATTGACACCAGTGTTGCCAATGCACTACGAGCAGGATACATGGACAAGAGATGCTCCTTTAAGGAGACCTCTATTGCTAAACATCAGCGATTGGGACCAATTCTTTTACAGGCAAGGGAATCACAAGAGATTCCAGGCGGAATTCAGGCTTTGGAGTGTTATGACAATGTTCCAGAAGAAGATGACATAACTGTTTTTGAATAAATTGTTCCTATGTATGTTTGCATAAATTGTTCCTGTGTTTGAATAAATTGTTCCTGTATTTGAATAAATGGCTTGCTTTATTTATTTTTATTAAAATGGTGGATTTTTAATAAATTGGGGTGTTGCTTTGTGGTTCCCCTGGGGGTGGTGGCTGAGATTTGGCATGCAGTTGATAAGTTACAAAAGGGTTGTTTATCATTAAGATCTACTTTGTGATCAAAGGCAACATGCAATGAGGGCAGGGTGGGAAGAAGAAGTAGCAGCTTGTCCTTAACTGAGAGTTTCTGAACCTGAAGGTCCCTGCTCTTCCGCCACGTCTCTTTTGTTGGTGCAATTTACCTGGGGGGTGGGTTGTCCCAAGACTTTTTGTGTTTATTCATTCATTTATGTTTCCACAAGGGGCTTTTTGGGGGTGGGGGGAGTGTTTCTTCCCTGCAACGCAGCCATCATCTCTCCCGGGCCCAGCAAGACGCCGTCCTCCCCACTGGAGGGAGTTGGAGGTTCAGGGAAGTGTCCTGTTAATCATTAAAGCAATCTGAAAGACCACCCTTTGGGCCCACCAGGATGATCTTCACCCAGCTCAGTCAAAAAACCCAGGAGCCCCTCCACTCTGCCCCCTCCCTGCCCCCCCCCCCCAGTGCCTGCTCTGCTCAAGTCAGAGATGGCGGGGGGCAGAACCAGTCCTTGGATTGCCAGAGCGCACCTGGGAGGGGGCTTGTCTAGGATGGAAACTAAGCAGGGTTGGAACTGGGATGGAGTCGCCAGGAGAAGATTTCCAAGGCTGGAGAGAGAAAAGAGCGGGACAGGAGAAGACAGGAAAAGAGCGGGACAGGAGAAGACAAAAGCTTCTTTTGCGACCCTCCTGCGATCCAAATGGTTGCATTGGGAAATGGGGGGGGGGGGGGGAATAGGGCTATCTGAGGGGATGAAGAAGAGCGGCTGGCTCAGGAAGCAGAAATGCAGTGGGAATCTTGGGGTCGTCTGATATTTATTCTGACAACAGCATATGTACATTGCATTGAGTTTGCAGTTGCATTGAGTTTGCAGTTGCATTGAGTTTGCAGTTGAGAACCTGATGCATAGCCATGACTTGCCCCGAAGCGGCTGGGGACTCTGCCTTCGGAGAGCTATCATCAGCCGATAGAAGTGGCCTCGTTGTGAGGGGAGTGTGTGTGGGCACTCGCCCCGAGGCCGCTTTTACTGGCTGATCGAAGTGGCTGGTGACTGCCCTTGGGGAGCTTCCATCACCCAAAAGATGGTGCCTCATGGCGAGGGGACGTGGGCAGCCATGCCTCATCCTTTGGGGAGCTTACGTCGGTCGATAGAAACGGCCTCGTGGAGAGGTACGTGCGCATGGGGCACTCTAGGTGGGGGAGGAAATTAAGTCACGCCCGAAAAGACGGCCTAGCCATTTTTGGGGGGGTCACAAAAAAATAAGGCCCGGCCTTATTTTGTGAGAAACACGGTGTGTGTGTGTGTGTGTGTGTGTGTATACATATACATATACACATACACATACACATACACATATACACACACACACACACACACACACATATATATATATATATATACACATACACATACACATACACATACACATACACACACACACACACAGTATATATATTGCTTTAGATTTTTTTTTCAATATACACTTTTGAATTTAATTCTTAGAAATTATTCAGCTTTCTTCTTCTTTCTTCCTTCTTCTTTTCCCTTTCTTCTGCACACCGCCACATTACTTTCCTCATTTTTCTGTTTCCGCAGTCATCTTTAACTACTTAGTCACTTTCACTATCAAATTGTGCAGTCACAACTTTCTACCAAAATGGTTCCACTCTCCGTTCAACTACAGTTCTCCATTAAAGTTCCAATTGTTCTCTCTAATGTCTCTTTTCTGCTCTACTAGTTATCAATCCAAATCGTAGAAATTTTAAGTTTTTATTCACAGAGTCTCGATATTTTCTTCTGCGGTGCTCTCTCTCAGCTGTCAAACTGTTTGGTTTCCTCCTCTCCCTTTTGCTCCGCTATTCCCCACCAATTAGCTGCTGTATTCACTCTCTCTGGAGACTCCCTCTGTCAAATTCTTTCACAGGACTTTCTTCTCCCACCTCTCGAAAACTGTCCCAGTCTGCCGTTCTTCTCCTGATGTCTTGCGTTGATCCACTTTCCTGCTTCCCGATCACAGCTGGCTGTCACAGCTTCGGACCCGCCATAGATGCCGGGTTTCTTTCGTGCCAGATTCAAAGGGCTTCCCCTCATCTCAATGGGAGGTTGCTTTCCTCCACTCTGCTCCTAGGCTTCCCCTTCTAATTCGTGTGTCTCTCCAAGCTTCACGATGCCTCTGAGAGCTTCCAAGCATGAAAATTCAGATACAGGATTGCAGAGATTGCTCTCCTGCTCCGCTCCGCTGTGATCTCACCACCGGAATCAACCACAACCTACTTCTTAGTAAGCTAGAAAAAAGTGGAATAGATAGCACCACCACTAGATGGACTCGCAACTGGCTGGCAAACCATACTCAAGAGTAGTTCTTAATGGGTCTAAGTCTACATGGAGGGAAGTAAGCAGTGGGGTGCCACGAGTTCCGTCTTAGGCCCAGTACTCTTCAATATCTTCATTAATGACTTAGATTAGGGAATAGAAGGGGAACTTACCAAATTTGCAGATGATACTAAGCTGGCAGGAATAGCTAACACCCAAGAAGATAGGCTCAAGATCCAGATGGATCTTGACAGACTAGAACACTGGGCCATATCTAATAAAATGAAATTCAATATAGAAAAAAGTAAAGTCCTACACGTAGGCAAGAAAAACCAAAAGTACATAGAAAAAGTATACAAAAGTATATAGACTGGGTGAAACCAGGCTCAATAGCAGTAACTGTGAGAGGGATCTTGGAGTCTTAGTGGACCAGGTAAATATGAGCCAGCAGTGTGCAGCCGCCGCCAGAAAAGCTAATGCAATCCTAAATTGTATTAACAGAGGGATACAGTCAAGATCAAGGGAAGTACTAATACCACTCTACAAAGCCCTAGTAAGACCACACCTAGAGTACTGCATCCAGTTTTGTTCACCACATCATAAAAAAGATGTTGAGACTCTAGAAAAAGTACAGAGAAGAGCAACCAGGATGATTAGGGGACTGGAGGCTAAAACATACAATGAATGATTGCAGGAACTGGGCTTAGCTAGTCTAGTAAAGAGAAGGACCAGGGGAGGCATGATAGTGGTCTTCCAATATTTGTGGGGCTGTCACAGGGAGGAAGGGGTCAAGCTATTTTCTAAAGCACCTGTAGGCCAGACAAGGAATAATGGATGGAAACTGAACAAGGAGAGATTTAACCTGGAAATAAGGAGAAACTTTCTGACAGTGAGAACAATCAACCAATGGAACAGCTTGCCCTCGGAAGTTGTGGGAGCGCCATCACTTGAGACTTTCAAGAAGAAATTGGACTGCCATTTGTCAGAAATGGTGTAGGGTCTCCTGCTTGGGTGGGGGGTTGGACTAGATGACCTACAAGGTCCCTTCCAACTCTGATTATCTGAATCTGAAAGTCTAAGTGCTATAACTGTTGTTACTTGTATATTAACACTGCTAATTCTCCTATGTGAAGATTCACACCCAAACTTTCTTATCACTGTGAGTATTCATGTACTATTCCAACCAAAATCTTTATAGAGTTTCCTACCTCTGGGAATAGTCACATTAAGTTAAAATTATTGTCTCGTTTCAGGAGATTTGGGAGGGAGACAAATGCTAGCAAAGTGTAGAAAGATGTGACCTATTGTGAACTGGGAAATTTCCAGACTCTACCTTATAATTTGGGTAGAAGGAGCCAGGCCTTTTTTTGCTTGTAAATGCTTTTCAAAAGGCACATTTCACTTGGCACATCAAGAGGCATGTCAGAACAAATGAAATAAAACTATTGTCAAATGTTATTGTAGAAGGTACATTGCTCCTCCACTGATTTAATACTACTTCAGTCTATCAGCACCAGTTTTTTCAGTACTCAATGGCAGCCCAAATCCTCTCTCTATCACACACACACACAGAGACAGACAGACAAATAAGATAGAGATAGATAGATAGATAGATAGATAGATAGATAGATAGATAGATAGATAGATAGATAGATAGATGATAGATAGATAAATAGAGGTACATTACTCCATCCAAGATATATTTTGTGTTTTGGCACCAAGGGAATAAAAAAGGACAACTAACTTGTGGTTTTCAGTTCAAAGTGAACATATTTGAAGAGCACTGAAAATCAGTATTTCAACTAAAGCAACAAGCTTACCAAGCACTGTTACAGGAGTGTCAGGTGGAAGAAGGCAAACACTGTGCTGCACAAAGCAGACTTCCGTGTTATATGCTCACAATCTCCTACCGATTCTTTTTCCATTGACGTTCTACAGATTGTAATAACATGCTGCACCAGACGGATTTCGATTTTCTATTTTACAGTTAGTCTTCGAGTTACCACAGTTCATTTAGTGACCGTGCAAAGTTACAACGGCACTGAAAAAAGTGAGTTATGTCCTTTTTTTAACACTTGCGACTGTACGTCATCTCCATGGTCACGTGATCAAAATTTTGGTGCTTGGCAACTGATTTCATATTTATGATGGTTGCGGGATCATCTTTTGCGAGCGTCTGACAAGCAGAGTCACTGCGGGAAGCCAAATTCACTTAACAACCATGTTGCTAACTTAACAACTGTGGTGATTCACTCAACAACTGAGGCAGGAAAGGTCGTAAAATGGGACAAAATTCATTTAACAAATGTCTCACTTAGCAACAAACAATTTGGCCTCTATTGCAGTCATAAGTTGAGGACTACCTGTACTTGGTATTGGTATTGGTATTGTTTATTTAATTGAATAGTCATAAGACCTTATCAATACTACCTGTACTTGATTTTTGCTGAAAAATATAATAAACTTGAAACCCAGCATCTGAGATGGTGTGGAGCTTCCATAAGGAACGTGCCTTGGAGAGAAGCATTTGAGAGGTATTGATAAGATTTCAGTAAAGACCATCCAAATTTTAACTCTCCTAAATCTAAAGAACAGATTCTGAAACATGATGTGTTTCTTACTTAATCTATTCTGTATCTTGCTAGTCATTGTTCCTCTCACGGGGTAGAAATATTGTGAAATGTGGACGTGTTGGCCCTGCACAGGTTTGCTTATAGATAGATGCTTCCGTGATTTATTCTCCATCAAATTATAATTAGTAGCAACAGATTGTAAATTGACATTCTGCCTACCTAATAATTATCTCCTGGGTTTCATTAGGTAAGGCCTTCTAGCTTAAACTGAAATTGGGAGGTTCACAGCAGGTTCCGCTTCCATGTTAATCATCTTCTGTTCTTAAAAGATCTAAATAAAGCTGTGTATCATTATGGAGAACGCAATATTTCTGCTTTCTTGCCCTCTGGCTAGAAAGGCAGGATATAAATCAAACAAATAAACCAATAAAATTCAGGAGGAATTGCCGAGGTCACGATAATGCGCTAATGAAGGTGAAGCCAAGATTAAGATAAATAACTAAGCATTAGTCTAAATGTAATTTTGTGCAATCGTTGCAAAAATTACACAGTCATTACTGTGAACCAGCAGTTCCTGAACTAATTTTATAGCTGTGCCTTTACAGAATTGGATTTGTAGAGTGGTTTTAAGTGAGGTCATATCCACTGTCCTCACCTCTCTGATTCCTTTGTGAAGATAGGAAGAAGTGTCATCAAACTAAAACTTCAAAAAGAATAAAAGTGATTTGGGACACATTCTCAGTAAAAGAGTAAGCTGAGAGAAAAATGGGGGGAAACTGAGAAGAAATGGTGAAAGAAAGCCAGAAAAGAAAAGAAAAAAAATCCTATCTCTACACTTTTTCTCCTTGTTTCTATCTAGCCTCAGCATGTGGCCTCTGAAACAAGGAAGCTTTCACTTCTAAATGAAAAATGATTGGCCTCCTTAGCCTTAATGGTTTATTTTTCTTATCAGATGTTAATTCTGAATCCCCAACGTGGCTTCTAAAAACATGCCTACAAACATCTCCTCTGGGATTTTCCATGCTTGGTATTCTACCTTTTTGTCCTTTATATAACACTGTAATCCCTTACTTCGGGACGGAGTTGGGGTGACTGAATGGAACTGTGCATTTACTGGTTGGATACCCTTGGATAGCCTATGTGGAGGTCACAGCAGATATTTTCTCTTTGTGCCTGATAGAGAAACATCTGTTGCTACCTACGATTGACCTCTCGATCCATCTTAGTACAAGGTGAGCATCTTTATCTCTAGGCCATTGCACCACTCATTTGGTATTCCACCTTATTTTTTTCTAAATTAAAAGAAAATAAATGCATAAACAAACTGGTTATGCAAAGCAAGTACCAGACTTCCGAATCACCATTCTTTCCTAGAATGCCTTAGATCACAAAAATAATTGGTGGCAATAATAGGAGCAACCGCCCAGCCTTTCATTTGTCTGCTTGCCTAGAAAAGGGACAAGACCATCAGACCATGCTGAAACTAAGTGACGCTTTAGCTTTAGACAGTAAATAGAACTAAAAAAGATTTTAGTTTGATGAAGCTTCTTCCTATCATCCTAAAGAAATCAGAGAGGTGAGGACAGCGGATATGGCTCCACTCACAATCACTCTACAGAAGGAATGATGGATGGTATCCTGATAAATTGGTGCTTTATAACTTTTTGGCATCTGTGTTACCTGTTCTGTGAATTAGCCATTCCAATCCATCAATCATTTGGGGTGGGGCATCCAATAAAATCCTGAAGGTGCCTGTCTTTTAATTTAACAACTGCAGAGAATGGCCTCTTTCTATTTTCATGTATTAATAAGCCTCCGATTGAACTTATGAATCTATCACTTAGGAAATATTTACACCCTACAATTACATTCACCTTGTAAGACATACCTAGGAAAGGATTGAGTCTATTTCAGTCCCATTACATTTCTACCAGTTTTCACCTGAAATTCTATGGTACATCAAGTGATAATTAAAATAATTCAGTTCAAAGTACCTGAAAATATCTCTTAAAAGAAGAAATTCTCCTTCCTTCAGCCCTATGGGACTTGTGCAGACAGAACCTTAGATGACTCAATGGCCTTCATGTCGGAACTTCCTGTCACATTGCTCAGTGTTTCAGGATGATGTTCAGTTCTGCACGCTGAGGAGGAATACGTTAGCCTAGTCAAATCAAATCCTGCAGCCTTTCTAGTCCTATCTGTTCAAAGGCTCCTGTTAATGTTCTTGAATTTTTCTTTAAAATTTCATTCTGCCTGAGAACAGGACTAGGATTAAGAGGATTGTGGTGGCGCAGTGGTTAGAATGCAGTATTGCAGGCCAATTCTGCTGACTGACAACAGTTCTATTCTCACCAGCTCTCAGTTGACTCAGGCTTCCATCCTTCCGAGGTGGGTAAAATGAGGACCCAGATTGTTGGGGGCAATAGGCTGACTCTGTAAACTGCTTGAGAGGCCTGTAAAGCACTATAAAGCGGTATATAAATCTAAGTGCTATTGCTATCAACAATTTCGGTACTGCTGTTCCATCGACCAAGAAATTCACCAAAAAATCCATAGATGCTCCACAATTACAGATTTGGAATCTCCATATTATTCAATTCTCACATGAAATTTACTGTGTTTTCACAGTGCTCTTACATCATTGTTTTGACAATGGACTTTTGCAGAATGGACTTCTGAAATGATACCGATGCCTATTCTTGCAAGCCTCAAGTAGTATTTCAGGTTTTGGAAAGATCAGGTATAATTGAAATCAGATTAATTATCACCTATGCAAATCAGATGGTTGCTCATCAAGAGTTTCTCTATGAACATCAAAGGCATGTTAATTTAGTTTTAAATCAATGGATTTAGATTTGAGCAACTGTTTTAATTGGGGGGGGAGCAAGCAGGTGTTAGCATGCAATGTGCATTGCAACCTTTTTCCAGGCTTTATTTTTACAAGAGAATCTCTGACAATATGGCATTCATTTTCCCACATTTTCACAAATATGGAATTAAAGCTTAGTGCCACCTAGTGACTTTCTGTGCACCATTTGTGCTCGGTTAAACTTGAATAGAAATGCACTATACTTCAGAAACAACTCGTTGAATTTTCCATCTTCAAATGGCCGACCTTGACTTTCTAGAATAGATAGTCTGGAAAAAAAAGATAAACTGAAAGCGAAGATGGCATATAAAATAAGGAGGTCCAGAAGTTTTGTTTTTTTAAAAAAACAGAGACATTGCATGCTTCAATAGAGCTCAAAAATGTTCTTTCATGTTTTATTTCTCTGCATTTGCCATGTTTATAGTATATTTATTACTGTGACATCATAATCCAACCATTCAGCACCTGTCAGGGCCCCCAAAGCAGAATAAACACTCTTTTTTACAGTCTTTACTAGTACAGGTTAGTGTACTAAAGAGATCAATATTTGGTTTGTATAGACAGAAGGATTAGGAGATGGAAATGTCTATTGAAAAGCTTCCTGATCGTGCCAGGGTCTCAGAGCACCTGAGAATGTTCCATAGAAAAGCCATTTCATAAATAATAAAAGAGGACATATAAAAACTACTCAAGGCTCTCACAAACAGGTTTACAAGGGAAAGCCTGCTCTAAAAAGCAGGCATTTTATTCTGGAATCAGTAACATATTTAAACATTTATGGCTTTCACAAAAAACCCTCCTTTTGTTTGAAGGCTTTTCACCAAGGGCATCCCTCTTCCCCCTTTTATTTAATCTGACTAAATGGATTTATGCCCACAAGGTAAAAAAAGAAAAAGGAAGAGAAAGGGTCTGTGTGTGTGTGTGTGTGTGTGTGTGTGAGAGAGAGAGAGAGAGAGAGAGAGAGAATTAATTCAGCCCTGTTTCCAGTAGTTGTGGAGAAAGCTGAGTCCTGTTTATTGTGAAGGTTTTCCCTATTTCTTTTTTTTTTACTGTCTGTAATAATTCCAGTCTTTTTGATGAGGAAATTAGTACAGCTATTAATGTGGATCATGAAAATTGAATTTCACCTTCCTGTGGAAATTTTTGGAGCATCATGGGAGTTTTAATATTAAACTGTTTGCCGACTTTTTGCCAATTGTTTCAGTGTCTTCCCTCAGAGACATGGATACACACTGCTGAGTCCACATCCCCCCACCACATGTACAGGATCAGCCATATGCCTCTTTTGTATGGATCTGATGTGATATGGTTGCACCTTGCCTGATGACTGATACCTTAGTTCTCATGGGAACATATATTGTAAAAAAAACACACACATCTGATTGGCTCTCTTGCTGTCAATTTGTGGGTGAAGGAGTAGCTGAACCCAGGGATGGAATTAAAAGAGGGATCTAGCCTAGAATCCCTATGTAGTCACAAGTGGGCTACATCAACCCCTTCTTATCTAACTCTAAGCACGTGATAATCATTTTTTGGAAAGATTCCCATGTATAGGCATGAGTAGAGATACATCTGTTTAATTGGTGAGCTTGGACTTTTACACATGACACAATTTGAATTTCCAAACCAGTCATACAAGGATTAGATAAAGAAAGTGTTTTTATAAAAGGGATACTGTGAGATGACAGGTGATTTAGGGAAGAAGTTGTTATGGCCAACCAGCAATGAAGGATCCTTACCTGGACTTTGGAGACAAAATCAAGACCAAACTGTAAACCCCAGAGAAAAAATCAGGATTTAAGCCCTAGTTACTGTCCCTCATTTACATACTCCCATCAGATTTAAAGAGACTATTCCTGCCCTAAAACAAAAACCCCATATTTTTTTTATCCCACCGTTATTTTTATAAATAACTCAAGCTGGTGAATATTCCTTCCTCCTATTTTCCTCACAACAACAGTCCCATGAGGTGAGTTGGGATGTAACAGAAGAGTGGCCCAAAGTCACCCACCCAGTTTTCATGCCTAAAGTGAGGCCAGAACTCACAGTCTCCTGGTTTCTAGCCTGGTGCCTTAACCACTAGACCAGAGACAGAGTGGTATTCAGCAGATTCTAACCAGTTCTGGAGAACTGGTTGCGGACATTTTGAGGAGTTCGGAGAATCGGCAAATACTACCTCTGACTGGCCCCGCCCCCATCTATTCTCTGCCTTCCGAATCCCAGCTGATCAGCTGGGTCTTCTTTTGTTGCCCTGCACAGGAGAACAGAGCTGGAAAGTAGATTAGTGGGGTAGGGAGGGAATGGGATTTTGCAGTAACCTTCCCCCAGGAAGGGAAGGGAGGGAATGGAGATTTTACAGTATCCTTCCACTAGAGTGGGGTGGAAATGGTGATTTTACAGTATCCTTCCTCTGCCATGCCCACCAAACCACACCCACTAAGCCACGCCCACAGAACCAATAGTAATTTTTTTTGAATCCCACCACTGACCAGAGGTCTCCAAATTTGGCAACTTCAAGACTTGTGGTTGAGTCCAGAAGTCTTAAAGTTGCCAAGTTTGAGGACCCCTGCACAAGACCAAACTGGCTCTCAGGTCAAAACCAACAAAAGACAATGAAGACTCAGCCTTTGTAATCACCCTAAGCAGCAGCCCACTAAGGAAATTACAAGGGTGGAAAATCACAGACTTTTAAGTTCTAAGCTGTCTGTGTCAATGTGTAGGTTGCATGAATTACATCAAGTAATGCAGTAAACAGTGTAAATAAATTATAATTACAATTTATTACAATTACAATTTAAATAAATCATAATTACAATTTAACTCTTGAACATTTAACCATTTATTTCATATTCATTTATCAGGATACAATATTTGAATTCTGTTTGTTGTTTTTTATTGATAAGAAAGCTTAAGGAATTCCCTGTTTAGATGTTGTTTTTCCTTATATTCAATCTTATGGCCACTCCAGTTAGTATTATGCTGAGAAACTCATGTAGATATGATTATGTCCTGTACTGTGACAGCATAAATTGTTCACAGTTCTAATCCCTTTAAACATATAAAGGGATGTTCTGTAACTGGAGTTGTTAAAAAGTCTCATTATTTTAATAAAACAAAGCTTTACATTCCTTACCAAGCCAAAACTGTCTTAAGTGCAGCAAGAATTGTTGAAAGCATCACATTTCTTTAGCAACAACACTCACAATGAACCATGTTATGATAACTTTTGAGTTCTTCAATGATTATGTTCCCATAGAAAAGCCAAGCTCTTCTAATTAGTCCTAACCCATAAAGATAAATGACATCAATGTCATTTGTACTGAAATGTTCTTATAGGTAAAGAAACATTAATTTCCTTGGAGACAGCACTAAGATATGTAGTCAGTTGTTTGATTAGTGGCCTTCTCTCTGGCTGATCTATTTCCATAGGAGTGTAGAAAAATCAAAGTGATTTTTAATAGTGAGTAGGAATAGTACATGAATGGTGCAGACAAAAATCATGGCTTCTCTAAAGTCAATGTTACCTTCCCATTATCTATTTGGAATACTTAAAAAGTTTATTCTAAGTATGAGAATTCTACTGGTGGCTCAGTGGCCTACAGGAAGCAGATGTTCTAAAAACAATATAATTAATTTAGCCTCCTTTACAGGCCTATTAGCTGTGAGATCTAGAACTCCCTGAAGCTCAGCCTGGGTAAGTTCATGAAGCCGAGTTGAAGCCCAGATCCCCAAAAACAGGTGGGATTTTATCTCATTGATTTTCAAGTAGGCGTAAGACAGTTCACTTCTTTTCATTGTATCTAAAACCACCTCAACTCCTAAACATCCCAAAGGAGAGCAATTGCTGAGCATTCCATTGCATCCACACAGCTGTGTATAATGCTCACGGAGTGCTTGAATGTATATTGCTCACACAGTGCTCACACAGTGTTTGATTAGACAATTTTGGTACGCACACACACACACATACACACACATAGTTTATAGGGAATGGGATTTTGCAGTAACCTTTCCCCAGGAGTGGGGAGGGAATGGGGATTTGACAGTATCCTTCCTTGCCACGCCATGCCACGCCCATCAAGCCACGCCCACAGAACCGGTAGTAAATTTTTTTGAATCCCACTCTCTCTCTGTGTGTGTGTGTGTATACACATACATACACTCTATCTATATCTATCTATCTATCTATCTATCTATCTATCTATCTATCTATCATCTCTCTATCATCTATCTGTCAAATCTATCATCCATCTCATCTATCATCTATCTATCTATCTATCTATCTATCTATCTATCTATCTATCTACTCTCTATCATCTATCTGTCAAATCTATCATCCATCTCATCTATCTATCTATCTATCTATCTATCTATCTATCTATCTATCTATCTATCTATCTATCTATCTATCTATCTATCAAATCTATCATCTGTCTCATCTATCTATCTATCTATCTATCTATCTATCTATCTATCTATCTATCTATCTATCTATCATCTATCTATCTATCTATCTATCTATCTATCTATCTATCTATCTATTTATCATCTATCTATCTATCTAACTATCTATCTATCTATCTATCTATCATCTATCTACCATCTATCTATCTATCTATCATCTATCTATCTATCTATCTATCTATCTATCTATCTATCTATCTATCTATCATCTATCTATCTATCTATCTATCATCTATCTCTCTATCTAACTATCTATCTATCATCTATCTATCATCTATCTATCTATCTATCTATCTATCTATCTATCTATCTATCTATCTATCTATCTATCCTGCATATACATAGTTATAACTGTTATAGCTGTTATAGTTGTTATAGTTATAGTTACAGTTACAACTCTAGGCAAGGTGGTTTTAGAATTCAGGGTCTCCTGATTTCTATTCTGATACCTTAACTCAGCGGCCCCCAATCTTTTGGGCACCTGGAACCAGTTCCCTGGGGAGAGGTTTTTCTGCGGACTGGAGGGGGCATGATTTCGCATGCTGCCTGCATCCTACGAATGAGGCTTCGCTTGTTTGCATGGCCCAGTTTCTGGCATGTCACAGGCTGGACGGGGGGCCATGCCTTAACTGCTTTCAAGTGATTATTGAACACCAAACTGGCTCTTGAGTGACTATCAAGAATTATTGTATTTGTTAGCTAGACATCCATAGATTAAAAAGATACCTAAAACTGGTGGAAACTATACAATAATGGAGAGGAAAAAAGACACCCAAGGACATGGGTTTCATAGCTAACATATATATCAAAGACTAAATTTAAAACTAATCAAGCTACTTATTAGTAAGTTTTCTCACATACAGTATCACAATTAATGATAACAGATCAACTATTCCAAGCCCAATTGAAATATTTTGATAGCAATGACTGTCAGAAGCTGATGGTTACTCTGATTAGCTTAGTGCAGTGGTTGCCAACCAGTGGGCCGGGACCACTGGTGGTCCACGAGAAAATTTTGGTGTTCTGTAGAGAAATGTCACCCCCAAAGTACCCCTCCAAAGCAATTAATCCAGGCTGTGCGGGACACACAAAGCTGCGCTGCTCACATGGTCCATGGGAACACAAGGCTTTCATCACTTGCATTGCGAACAACATGAAGTAGTGAGGGGAGGGGGGGAAAGGGCGGATGGGGGGAACTTGCCCCAATCGCCCCACGCACCTGGCCTGGTCATCGGGCTGCTTTTTTCCGCTTATTTTTTCTTCTGCTTTTGGCTACACGCAAGGAAAGTAACAAAAGTCTTTCTTTCTCTCCCCCAAACTCTGCCAGAAATGAGTCTTTGGGATCCTGCAAGGCAACCTGCTCCAAGAGGCTGCACCAGCGCAGTAAGTCTCACAAAGACTCATTTCTGGTGGAGTTTGGGGGAGAGAAAAAAGACTTCTGCTGCTTCTGCTGCTTTCCTTGCATGAAGCCCAAATTTTCCTGCAGACTTTTTTGGGGATTTTCCCAGGGTCTCTGGTTCATGGGATTTAAAATTATGAGTTTGGTGGTCTCTGAAGTCCAAAAGTTTGATGACCCATGACTTAGTGTGAGACTCTATTTTTCTACTTAAAGATATATTCCTTGCTGTAGCTATATTTAATAGATAGCATTTTAATTTGATTGTAATATTTAATGTATTTTTAAAAAATGCATTTCATTTTCCCCTAATTTACATAACTATTAACTAAATTTTCAAGAAACCAAGAAACTTTTTAAAACATGCAAATAAACCTGGCTTTGTGATTTGATATGTAAATTTCCCCAATAAAATTCTTTTCAAGATGTGTTTTTTTATCATATAAGCACTTTTAAATAAATACCACTCTTTTACACATAACCTCCAGTAATGTACTTTGTTCAGTTACAAAGATAAATGTTAAACTGGAATTTTTCTGATCAGAGCAGAATGCCCAAGCCTACTCCTAAATCATCATCATTTCTGCTATTTAAAAAAAAAAAACCTCAAATGCCATCCTTTCGCATTCATGCAGTCCAATTATGTATAAAGATGGGGAAGCTGCTTCCCAAAAACACAAATAAAACTAAGTTAGTCATTGAGAGATAGAAGAAAAGTTGGATCAGATAATACTGTGAGAATGGAAATGATGAGATACCTGCTCCGGCATTCTCCGCTTTACAAAAGCCAGTTTGGTGTATTAAGGAAATTGGAAGACTTGAGTTCTAGTCCTGCCTTAGGCATGAAAGCCAACTGGGTGACTTTGGGTCAATCCCTCTCTCAGCAAAACCCACCTCATAGGGATGTTGTTGTGGGGAAAACAGGAGGCAGCGGTATTAGGTATGTTTGCTGCATTGAATTACTTATAAAGTAATAAAGACAGGATAAGGCTCTAATAAATAAAATAACATTGAATTATAAAAACCCAGGCTGTTCCCACAGTTGCTACCCAAGCCACTGCATTTTCTGCTGATTCCAAACTCCATTGTCCATGAAAGGGGACAGGGGTGGGATTCTACCTGTTCGGACCAGTTCTATAGAACCAGTTGTTATGATTCTGCGCAGTTCGGAGAACCAGCAAATCATTCCCCTGGCTGGCCCCGCCCCTCTCCACCTGCCCCTCCCCTCTATGCCCCGCCAGTCCTTATCGTGCATGCGCAACATCACGCACATGCCCAACATTGCTGACTGGGTTCTTCCCTGCCCAGTCACTTCTCAAGGTATTTTTCCCCTCCCGACCATCAGCTGTTCCTATGATCAGCTGGGCCAAGATTCCCCTCACCGTCTTACTGCTTCGCTCAGGAGCAGTAAGGGTCCAGAAAGCCAAAAAATTGGGGGGGAGCATAGCACACACACACACACACACACACACACATACACATACCATTTTTTTTGCCTTCCTGGACCCCAGGGAAACTTCCTAGGAGCAAAAACACCCCCCAAAAGCTTCCCTGAGGGCCAGAAGGCCCAAAAAACAGGGGGGGGTGTGTGTTTGCTGCAAGAAAAAGGCATGCCCACCCAGTCACATGGCCACGCCCACCTAGCCACGCCCACAGAACCCGTTGTTAAAACATTTGAATCCCACCCCTGTCTAAGGAGAAATGTTGATTTTGAACCAGCCTGAAGCTGATGGAAATCAGCTCTTGTTTGGACAGGGGGTTGGACTACAAGACCTCCAAGGTCCCTTTCCAGCTCCATTCTGATTGGTTGATCGAAGCTTGAAAGCCTTAAGACTTTCAAGAGTTCAAGCTTGAGAGTTTCAAGCCTGAAACTCTCAAGCTTCTCAAATACATGGGCGTTGGACATAGGTACCAGCCTCTTGCCAATTCAGATAGCAGTGCCAGAAGATCATTGAAGGGAGGTGCTTGGGCAGAATTCATCCTTTGGCAGCTGAGGTCCCAGACAGACACCTCTTCTCTGTTCTCTTTAGTAGCATAGAAGATAGTCCCTTTGGACCAGTGATGGGATTCAAACTTTTTTACTACTGGTTCTGTAGACGTGGCTTGGTGGGTGTGCTGTGGCTTGGTGGGCATGGCTTGGTGGGCATGGCAGGAGGAAGGTTACTGCAAAATCCCATTCCTTCCCCACCCCACTAACCTGCTTTCCAGCTCCGTTCTCCTGTGCAGGGCAACAAAAGAAGACCCAGCCAATCAGCTGGGACTCAGGAGGCAGAGAATAAATGGGGGCAGGGCCAGTCAGAGGTGGTATTTGCCGGTTCTCCGAACTACTCAAAATTTCAGCTACCAGTTCTCCAGAACTGGTCAGAACCTGCTGAATACCACCTCTGCTTTGGACATCTCTAGACTATATTTCAGTACAAAATATTAGTCAGCCTCTCAAATTTGCCAAGGTTCATATTTTACATTACTCTCAATACTTAATATTTCAAAGCTGCCAAGATCCACCCAAACTCATTCGAAACTTCAGATTCCACACGTTTTTTCAGGTGAATATATTAATTAGCGCAGGTGTGTTTGGAAAGTTCATGAACTTTTTTTTTCTTTGCTTTTTCCTTCCTTTCCTTTGAATCAACACTTCATCTGGGGGGAGCCAGTTCCTAAACCAGGCAACACTCTAGGTTATTTCATGTTGCCAGCTTGGACAGCTGACACAGTTGTAATTCTGAGGTATTTTTTTAAAAATAAAATAAAAAAAATTCTTTGATTGATCAGAATAAATCCATGTTGCCTGACGGTTCCTGTAGAGGCTTTGCTCAATATATTTAGTCAAGCCAAGCTAGAGTGATGATATTTACATATTTAGGTTGCATGTATACATCTATGTGTGTTTATGTGTGTATTTGTGAAAATAAAGAGCAGGGAAAGAGAATACATAGGATATCGGGAAGCGAAAGTTTTCAACCCATTGCAGATCCACTCCTGTTTTCTAGTTTGGCTGTTGTGTTATAGGCTTGAGGAGGTTAGTAAAGATTAAGGTACAAAGAGGGAGATCCAGATTTCATGCAATTAGAGAAGTTTGTTGAGTATGACAAAGTCAAGGTTAATATGTATTTCAAAATCATTATAATTATATTGAGAATATGGGAGAGATACATATCCAGGCTGTGCCTTAAAACACCTTAATGAGACAACTATGAATGTTATGCAATTCCATGTGATCTCACCTGTCTCCATACACAAAACCCCCCTCCCCAAACTTTTGAGTTTCAATGTCAATTCCACAATAGGAAGAAGTTGTGTTTAATAGATGTAACATCATTTGCCTCAGCTTCATTGAAGCAAAGCATTTCTTCAAAGGTCTCCATAACCCTCTAAGTTGCATCTCTGTCCCACACGTAAATAATGTATTTTTCAGGGCTGAGAAAGTAGACCATTGTCTGAGATGAAACACAAGTTTGATCCAGAGCTATAGCATCAACCCATAGTCCTACCAGCAAAGCAGAAAGGAGAACCAACTAAGGAACGTGCTGAAAAAGAGAAAGATTTGGTCTCTTGAGTAAAACGCCTCTGCTTTAGATTCTTTCTGTGTTTCTTATCTAGGAAGATATTGTGGTCATTAGAAAATCTTTATTGTTTCAGGACTAGAATGAACATTTTTCTGCATCTTGGTGGTTCATCAACTTCACCAGGCCTGGATAAATCTGAAGTCTCAGTTTGTGCCCTGGTGCGCAGTGGTTATGAGCCAATATTGCAAGCTAATTCTGCCAACTGCCAGCAGTTCGATACTGATTGGCTCAAAGTTGACTCAGCTTCCAACCTTCCAAGGTGGGTAAAATGAGGACCCAGATTGTTGGGGAAAATATGCTGACTCTGTAAACTGCTTAGAGAAGGCTATAAAGCACTATAAAGCAATATATAAGTCTAAGTGCTATTGCTATTGAGTCCCATCACATTCCTGTTAGAGGTCTTATAATATTTATTTATGTTAGATAAAGATTGGCAGTCTGCAGCCAATCTTTGAGTTTTCTTCTATGTCTGGCTTCCACACGACTAAGCAGCTGCCTGTCTAAATAGAAGGCCATTCCATAGCATTGCTTAGAAATCCATTTTTTTTAACTTTTTAATTTCCAGGGTTTATATATGAAATTATTTCTAATTTGGGCATTTTCAACACATTATTAAGCCCCATTACTGATCCCTTTTAAGGAGCATCACGAGTTCATCCTCTCAATATTTCTCAACATGCTAACCAATTTACGACAATATTTGAAAAAATGTTCACTTGTTTATCACAAACAGAAAGCTTTTTACAAGGCACATCACAGTGAACCGGAGCCTCTATTGTGAATCATTTCACAATGGCTGTCTTTGAATCTTTGCAGCCGGCCTGCTTTTAATAATTGACTACAAAGAATAATTACCACAGCCCGGAAAGTGCAACAATTAACCACATACTATACCCCATGAATCATAATTTAGGGAAATTTTGATAATGTGGCGTGCTTATATAAGCACTCTTCATGTTTTAGAGGGATATACCCTGTTATTAGCTGAAAATTAGACAGAGCAAATCTTAACAGGTATACGTGGTAAATTCACTTGAGCATGTTCATCTATCTATCTATCATCTATCACCTACCTACCTACCTACTTACCTACCTATCTACCTATCTTTATTTCCAACTCTGTCTTTCATGGTTGTTGCCATCAGAAGACTTTTCTTGCTTTGTCAGCAAAGACAGTTTTTTGCAATAATGCAGGTCTTTTAAGGTCAACCTATCGGGATATGCAGATGTACAAACTTCCTTGAACTTTCTGTTTGCCACACTGAAACAAGATTAGCAATCAGCAATCCTACTTAGCAATAGAGGGCTTGTTCTATGACTGAGCCAGGCTGGGTGGGAAAAACATTTTAGATCCGAAGACTCCTTTAGGACTCTGGGAAACAATTAGTAAATGACTCTATGAGTTAAGAAGATCAATACCTAAGTTCAGAGGGTCATAACTTAAAAGATTACTTCTGATCTTCTTGCATTGCCTGGTCTTCTCCTTATCTCACACATAGAAACAGGGAGAAGTTCAATACACAGTCTCTCTTCTCCCAAATAAAATTCAAAAGACTTGTAAATTTGAAGGGAGCAAAAAAAAAAAAAAAAAAGCAGTGGAGAGACGTACTTTCATTTGTCCATGAAACGTGTTTGGAGGCTTAGGGGTCACTTCCATCTTTCTTGAACTTTGAAAATGGCTAAGTTCTTGGAAGACCTATCCTTTGCAGAGCTGTCACGTGGCTGTTCTAGAAAAAAAGTATCAGAATAGGAGACTTGGAGGGGACCTTGGAGATCCTCTAGTCCAACCCCTTGCTCCAGCAGGAAACCACATAACATTTCAGAAAATAATTGTTTAATCTCTTCTTAAAAACCTCCAGTGTTGGAGTACCCACAACTTCTGAAGGGAAATAGTTCCACTGATTATTTTTTCTACCTGTCAGAAAATTTCACATTAGTTCTAGCTGGTTCTCTCCCTGATTAGTTTCCACCCATTGCTTCTTGTCCTGCCTTCAGGTGTTTTGGAGAATAGCTTGACTCCCTCTTCTTTGTGGAAGCCCCTGAGATATTGGAACACTGTTATCATGTCACCTCTATGTCTTCTTTCTATTATTAAACTATACATACCCAATTCCAGCAACCGTTCTTTAAATACTTTAGCCTCCAAGATCCTTTCCATTATTCTGCTATTGCTGAAATTGCTATCAAGATGAAGCCCAAGGTGTCCAAACCCAATTCCTGCAACCATTCCAATGTTTTAACCTCCAGTCCCCTAATCCTCTTTGTTGCACTTCTCTGCCCTCTTTCTAGAGTCTCAACATCTTTTTTATATCATGGTGACCAAAACTGGATGCAATATTCCAAGTGTGGTCTTACCAGGGCATTATCCAGTGGGACTAACACTTCATGTGATCTTGATTCTAGCCCTCTGTTAATGCAGCCTAGGACTGGGGAAGTCTCTGGAAGAAAAAAAAAACCATTGCTGGAAATACACTGGGATTTTTAAAAGTTTAATAATGCTGACTTATAGAAAATTATGGAAACCCAGCTGTCCCCTGGATGGTGTTGGAAAATTCTTCCATATTATTATTATGAGCGACGGTGGTCCTGCTGTCTGTTGTCTGCCTGCAATTTGGCAGTTCAAATCTCACCACCTTCAAGGTTGATTCAAAATTCCATCCTTCTGAGGTGGATAAAATGAGGACCCAGAGCACTGGCGGAAATATGATGACTCTGAAAACCGCTTAGAGAGGGCTGTAAAGCACTGTAAAGTGGTATATAAGTGCTATTGCTATTGGTATTATTCATATTGGCACCCTAAAGCCTATCCTACGAATATAGCATAACTCTCCCTCTATTCTTAAAATGTCTGATTGTTGTCCTTCAGAGTTTATGCCAGAGCTACTTAAAAACATGTCAGACCATCTTCAGTCTCTTGCATTTTTATTCTCCAAAGGACAAAAAGAAAGAGAATGGAGGAGGGGCAACTAAGAGTAGCTTTTAACTAAGAAAACAGCAAAAAAAATATCACTCTTGCAGGATCTTCCCTCTCTATGAGCATAGGATAATGAGAAAATATATTGCAAATGCATCTGTTAATCTCTAGTCTTGACTCATCAACTATGCAGAGTGACAACTGCTTCATATTTTGCATAGCTGGGGAATCTGAGCTTGGTAGTAATGACTCCCATTTAAATAGTCATCAATTACTGCTATAATTATAATTTATAGGGAGCTTTGGGAATTTCCCTAAGATGGGCTCAGGAGCACCAAACTTTTTTTCCCATTAATACTTGGCATAATTATGCAGGCAAAATCCATATTCTTGGAAGATCCATTATTTCTTTTATAAAAACAGAGGTGTGAATATAGGTTGCTCCAGGTTTGGAGATGTGGGCATAGCAAATTCTTTGAGATCACTGATACCTCTTCAACTGCTATCCTACAATTCCATGGAGAAGCCAAGTTATTGAGTGAATAAAAATAAGTCTTTTTTTCTACTTTCCTTGAATCCATCTGGATCCATCCATTGTGCTCACTGTATAGATACATTCCCCTTATATTATAGTCCAGTTATTCCATCAGGTTCCATGACATCATTTCACTTGCCATTTCTTTTATGTCTTCATTTGGCAAAAGCTAACGACATACCTTGCCTTTCTCAGTCTTTTTAAAATACTGCTAGACAATTGTTTCAGAGCCAGTTTTATTTTTCAGTATGGAAAAGGGGCCAGGTAAACCCTTTGGGGAGCAGGCCAGAAAACAAGACACTATAAAAACTGCAGAGGTCTACTTTATTGTTATAGCATATAATAAAATTGTGAAAGTTGACAGAGTTTCTTTCTCTCCCCTCTAACAGCAAACAGATTCAAGGCAGAGCAATCTTGAATTTCTTCTGCACCCTCTCCTGTCTTTCTGAGATAAGCTGATATTTTCAGCATGGCTGTTGATTTCTGAATTCCTCTAAGACCATGTAGGATGATGCAATAATCAAAGGAGAGATGACGCTAAACTTTAGGAGCTTATCTAAACTTTGGAAGCCTGGGGACTGGTGGTACTTGTGGGGGGGATTGATGGAAAATTGGGGGAGGCAATAGAAAGCCCTATGAATCTCAAAGTTTTGGAAGGGAAGGAATTCCCTTTGTTCCCACAAGTTTGTGACATGCATGCACGTGGCAACATTATAGTTAGTATTTTATTATAGCTACAAAACTGAATACTACACAGGCATATGTCACCATGGCTAATAACCTAGATTGGGGAATAGATTTGACAGATCTCTTACAACTGTCACTGACATTTGATTCAATTGTTCTTACTTGGATGGAATTTTAGATGTGAGATGGCAGAAATCTGTCCAGGCCTTAGATTTCTAGGATTCAGTGAGGTTCCCGGTGGCTTCTTATGATAGCAATAACATTTAGCAATAACATTTTAGATTTATATACTACCCCATGATGCTTTATAGCACTCTATAGGTGGTTTACAATGTAAGCTTTATTTGCAAATTGCCTCCCAGCAATCTGGGTCCTTATTTTACCAACCTCAGAAAGATGGAAGGTTGACTCAACCTTGAGACTGGTCAAGATCGAACTCCAGGCTGTGTGCAGAGTTTGCCCACAATATTGTACTTTGACCACTGAGCAACCAGGACTCTTAATGATACTTCAAAGTTAGTATAAAATGTTTGGCAGAATTGGAATGGAGTATTGGAATCCTGTATTATCACAAGGAGGTAGTGTAGGACTGAAAACAATAATTAAATCAGTGGGAGCAAAGTGAAATGAGAAAGCCAACCATAGAACTAATAAAATAATGATTAATCAAATATGGAAAAAAAAAGTAATAAGTGATGCCAATTGAGATTCACCTGCTTGCTGTCCTGCCCAAAGATCTGAAAAGGAACTTGGACACAATAGGAATAGAAATCTCAACTCATTAATTACAAAAGTCTGCTTTACTTGGAACAGCATAGATACTGTATAATAATGGTGTCTTTGGCTAACATAGACTTTTGGAAAAGATCCAATAGTCAAAAGTACCATATCCAGTCAGAACTATCTAATAGAGAAACAAAATCAATACCAATACAACCTATGGAAGAGATAAAGCAATATATGTTTTCTTCTAAGCCTCTAATCTCTCATTGAGGCTTCTTAAACTATATTTGTCACAGAACATACAGTATTTACACACAGAGAATAGTTTATAGCCAAGACCTCACATGATAATGGAGATGACATTCTTGACTTCAGTCCATTTAGTCCAATGATCACAACCTATCACACTGTACAGTTTTATTATATGGACTTTTAATTAAACTCGCTTTTCATTCCTCAGTAGAAAAATGAATTGAAACATGGAATTAAAAACATGTGATTCAGCAATTGTTCTACCATAGTTCCTTTCCACATGAGGCATTTCATGCCAAGTCTTATCTAGTTTTTATGTTTTCTATTTCCTAGAATGGTTTGTCAAGATATTTACTAAAACAACAGTTCTAAAAAAATCTTTTGGGGGGCGGAACTGGTGTCGCGACGATACGGCATGCGATCTTGGAGGTCTGAGATCGCTGCCGATATCTTTGCTCCTGGATGGTCCTATCGGATCTAAACCGTCCCGAAGAGACGGTGAAAGTGAAGAGCGCATCCTATCAATCCCAGGGACACCGCAAAGTCCCTGGTAGATCCAGGAGAAGCTCTTTTTGCCAGTGGCAAAGAGGCAGCCATTAAAGCTGCTGACGTTGGGACAGCTCCGAAACGGAAGAGAACAGAAAGAGAGAGTGTGCCGGTTTGGTGAGAACTTTGTTTCTATTCTAAAATCTGAAAGAACACCCTAAGGAAAAGAAAGAATCTGTAAAACTTTTGACAGAAGTGATTAAGCGGCGATTTTAAACAGGAATGTCAAAGTAATGTGTTGTTTTTTTCTCATTGCTGGATTTTCTATATATAATTTTGTATTTTGAAACTGGACTGGTTTTTTCATTTATATCTATTTTTTTTCTCCTTTTTGATTTTGTAATATTTTAGGCTAGAGGCTCCCTTTAGTTATTTCATTTTTTTAAAATATCTTTATCTTTTTTTATTAATTCTTATTATATCCTGCTCGGAAAAGGAGGGGGAAAGTGAGAGCAAAGAAACTTTGTAACACTGCCAACTGGAGGCTTGAAAATATTCTATTTCCCTGTGACCAGACAAAGCTGAAAAGAAAGAACTGAGACTCTTTTTCAAGGACATTGCTATTTGATAAGATAGAGGGAAGAGCATGGGAGAGTATTATTGCAGGTGCTCTTCTGGGTTTCTATCAACAGCTGGAGTCTGGTGTTGAAACGTAGGGGGAAAAAGGTGATAAGTTTTTGGAGAAGAGAGTTATAATAAGAACCTTGGATAATTAAACAAAATGCAGTGTGCCCTTTTTACTTTTTTTAAGTTGTGCTATCCCTCCTCACCAGCTTTATTGTATTTCTTTTTATCTTTTTTTTTTTTTTTTGTAATAACTATATGGGTTTTTGGCTTTGTTAGAGCTTGTCTTTGTTTTTCTTTTTTTCTTTGGAAGTCCAATCTCTACGTTTGCTTTTTATTTTAAAGGGAAAGCCTTAAAAGCCTTTTTTCCCCCCTTTCCTGGTATTTTTGTTTTTACATCTACCTTTCTGGTTTATTCTTATGCACTTTTTTCTGTTTGAGACCTTTCAATTGGATTAAGGTATTGAAGAACCTGAAGAATTTTTCCTTTTTTTCTTTTCTTAAGCCTTTTTCTTCATCTAACTATTGATTGGATTAAGGTATACAAGAACCTGAAGAAATTTTGTCCTCCCTTTTTTTCTTTTTTATTATTATTATTATTATTTTTTAAAAAAATTTTTTTTTATTAATTTTCAATAAACAAACATACACAAACAAAACACAAAACATGAAAACATAAAACTTCTTTTTGGAAAGTGGCTTAGTCCTGGGTTACATCTTTTTGTACAGACATAAATTCGAATTCATGCTTACTTTATATACCATTTCATATCTTATTTACCATTCTACATTTTCTATATAGTTTCTCCCCTCTTTTCACTCTCTTAATTCTGTTTTATTTATTTCATCTCAGTTTAAATCATTATGCTTATATCTTTTGTCTGTTCTGTTTCAATTATCTATTATCTTTTCTCATTAACACAAAATTTCTCCTGTTATCACTGATTGAAGTATGACACCTTTATATCTTTCCCCTAAGTTTAACACTTAAAATAATATATAATTTTCATTCTGATTCTGCTTAGTACATTCTAAAGCTATGTACTATATTTTAAAATAAGAAAGAATAATAAGTTTATAATATAATTAAAACAATAATCCATAGCAAATTAAACTCTATCGTTAAATCTTGATCATTTTACACATCCCATTTTATAATCATATAATATTCCAGTTTTCTAACATTATTTCAAATATAAATACAACAATACAATCTTGTGTACTTTTGCAGAATCTCTTTTATAATTATATTTTTACCCATTATCTCTGAATAAATCCTGTTTCTTTACATCTTGTTTCAAACCTTTGTAACTTCTCTTCCCTTTTACCCTTCCTTTCTTCTCTAATCTAGCCTTTTTACCCCCTTGTCTCTTGATCTCCACCCTCTTAATCTCCACCTTCTTCTGTATTCCTCTTTTCTGTTGCTTTCTGACATTGTATCGATTTTTCACCTTATTTTTCCCTTTTTTGGTTGTTTTTTTAAGTCTTAAATTCTCCATTCTCTTTCCCTTCTTTCCCTTTTCTTCCCCAGCTGAAATTGCTTGTTCATTAAAGATGGCTTCTTCTTCATCCCAATCTTCTTGTAGTTTCTGATAGGTAGAAATCGCCATTTCTAAGAAATGGAAAACAGATCCAGAAGAGCCCTTCCCTTCTTGTTCCTCTTCTTTTAGCTTTTTAAATTCCATTTTCAGGTCATGAACAAGTAATGCCATTGTGAAAAAAAAATTTAAACAACCCAAATGTTTTTAGTCTTTCAAATAATAATTGCCAAAAGTCCCAAAGTCACCAAGCAATCGAAATACACACAGACTGTTTCATTTAGCACTTTCTTCTTTTTATACTTTCTCTTCCTGAGGTTACAGTTCAATTGCAAAGTTCCAATTAAAATGTATCTTTTAGAAGTCTTGTTACAATTTAGCTCTAGTCTTATAAATTCCAAGCAGCCTCCTCCAGCAAGGTCTTAATATTAATTCTTTTCCTCTCCCTTCCCACTTATAGCAAAGAAAGTTTTTCCCCCCCAAATGTTCAGAAATCTTTATTGTCCCCTTGGCTTTAATTTTCAAATTTAATTACCTGCTGATGCCAAAGTGGGTTTTTCTAATTTCTTATTCATCTGCTATCACCGTAAGGAAGGAGAGTGAGAAAAAAAACCTTTTCCTTTTTACTTTCGTTCGCCACTTTTTCCAAGTCTTCTTTGGGAGCGATGTATCTTTAATTAAATTTAAATTCCAGGGTATTGAAATGTTACTTGTTATCCCAGTCAGCCAAAAACTTTCACTTCTCAGCTTCCTCCTGCACATTCTTATCCGGATGAAAGCTTCTTTGTGGCGGCCATTGGTGACCGCCACTCCACCGCTTTCAGAGAAGGGAGTTAAGCCAGCTGAGGAGGGGGGTTGCGATTCCCCCGGACCTCCTGCCGGATCTCCCCTGTCTTCAGTTACCTCTACAGGGTAACTATAACCCCCAAATCCGGCTGGATTGGGGGCACTCCAGCGGTGAGCGCAGCAGAAACCGCGCACGATCGCGGATTCCTGCCGCCGCCGAAGCCTTGCAAACTGGAAGTCATTATTATTATTATTATTATTATTATTATTATTATTATTATTGGGCTTCTTTTTTCTACTATTTTTATTTTGAACTATAATTGGGTACTTCACAATTGGATTAAGGTTTAGAAGAACCTGAAGATTTTGAATTGCTTAAAATGAATAGGAAATTTACAGCTCCTGGTTCTTCAACTTCTACTTCTTCCTCTCCACCATCTGGAGGACAACGTTCAATACAGATAATGTTAAAGCAAGCAAAAGAACAAGAAAAAGTGACTCTGCAGATGATTATGCAAGGAATTCAAAATATTCAAGCAAGATCAGAGAATATTGAAAAGAGAATAGAGAACATTGAACAAAGAACAGAGAACATTGAACAAAGAACAGATAACATTGAACAAAGAACAAGGAAAAACCGATGAAAAAGTGGAGAACATCCAACAAATGATGTTGAAGTATGATGAGACATTCCAAAAGATTGAATAAGATAAACATAGAGACAAGAAGATTGGAGATATTGATAATAGATTAACGGTGGTTGAACAAAATAAAAGTGGTATGTTGAGATGGGAGATGGATAGATCAGAATTCTGTCTTAGATTCCAAAACGTAGAGGAAGAAAAAGGACAAAACTTAGCTGAGATAATGATAGAAATACTGGCTGAAGCTTTGGAAATAACTCAAGAGAAGATGATGGATAGAATAGATGAGGTTTATCGAGTTTTCATAAGATATGCAATGAGAAATAGCTTACCAAGAGAAGTTCACATTAGATTTACAAAGAAAGCCATTAAAGCACAAATATTGCAAGTGGCAAAAGAGAAAACATTGAAATACAAAGGCAAGGAGATTGTGGTCTTGAAACAAATACCCAGAAGAGTGAGAGAGATGAGAAGAGAATACCGATTCCTGACTAAAATGCTACTTAAAAAAGAGGTGAATGATGGCTGATTCCAGAAGGTTTAATGTTCACATGGCAAGAATAGAGACATAGAAATGACTCAATTGAGAAAGCGGAATTATTTTATACAGAATTTTTTGGAGGGAAAGAGGAAGAGGCAGAAAAAGAGATCTCACTAATTGACTTCCAAGAGGACTGCCAAATGGCGACTGAAAAAGAAGAAGGTGCAGTAGGTGGAAAGGTGGAAGCCAAAGAACAACATGAACTAAGATCTACGAGAGCTGCTAAACCTAACTATAAAATATAACCATGGAAGAGAAAAAATTGATTACAATTAATATAAATGGACTTAACTCAGCCGTTAAAAGAAGGAAAACCTTTCATAAATTAGAGAAATTAAAATTTGATATAATTTGTCTACAAGAAGTACATATTAAAAAACAATATGAACAATTGCTGGTCCAGCCAAAATTAGGGAAAATATTTACTTCCTTGACACAATGTAAGAAAAGAGGAGTGGTTTTATATATTAAAGAGACCACCCCAGCAAAATTGATTTATACCAATGATGATGGAAGAATACTAATGGTGGAAATAATGGACAATAATATGAAAACACTCCTGATTGCAATTTATGCACCGAATGACAAACAAGAAGAATTCTACAAAAAATTACATATGCAAATAATCGAACTGGACTATGCTAATGTAGTTATGATGGGAGATTTTAATGGAATTGTAGATAAATTGGACTCTACAGCACAGAAAACAATAAAGCAAAACAGAAAGACTCTCCCTAAATCTTTTTTTAAAATGGTAGATGAAATAAACTTAAAAGATACATGGAGAGAAAGAAATGCTAAAACTAAACAATACACCTTCTATTCAAATAGACACTTATTATGGTCCAGAATAGATATGATATGGATGTCAACAGAATTAATAACTAACATTCAAGAAATAAATATTGAAACAAGTACTTGGGCAGATCACAATCCAATGACAATTAAATGGAAAGGACAAAAAAGAAGATCTAGATGGACGTTAAATAATACTATTTTAAAGGAAAAAGACTTCACACAGTGGATGGAGAAAGAATTGGCTTTTTTCTTTAGAGAAAACAAAAAAAGAAGATACATCAATTCAGAATGTATGGGATACAATGAAGACATATGTTAGAGACTTGATAATAGACTATACAAGGAAAAGGAATACTATGAAAAGACTAGCCTCTAAGGTCCTAGAGGATGAGCATAAAAGACTTGAAATAGAGCTACAGAAAATGTCACAGAAAAAGGACATCAAGCTAAAAATGGATATAATTAAACACAAAATGGGTCAAATAGAAAAAGAAGAATTAGCACAGAAAATTAGAGGTGCTAAACAGAACTACTTTGAAGACGCAAACAAACCAGCATACAAACTGAGAAAGGAGAAAGAATCAAGGAAAATATTGCAATTAATAGATGACCAAGGCCAAGTTTGCCATGGTAGCAAAGAGAAGAAGGAAATCATTTGAGGCTTCTATGGGAAATTATATATGCAAGAGAATATTGATGAGGAAAGAGTTAAACAGTATTTACAGAATGCTAATTTACCTCAGATACCTAAAGAGACTGAAAAAATGTTAGAAAGCAATATAACGATGATGGAGTTAACTGAAGCGCTCAAGAAGCAAAACAATGGAAAGGCACCAGGCCCAGATGGACTTCCGGCAGAATTTTATAAAACACTACAAGAATCATTGAATCTTCCATTGCTAGAAGTTATGAATGAAGTTATGTTAAAGAAGAAGATACCTAAATCATGGTCAGAAGCCTATATTACACTTATCCCAAAAGAGGAGGCCGACTCATTACAAATTAAGAACTATAGACCCATTTCTCTACTAAATGCAGATTATAAAATCTTTGCTTCAATATTGGCAGAAAGACTTAAAAAATATTTAAATAATTTTATCCATCCTGATCAAAATGGATTTCTGCCAAAGAGACAAATTAAAGACAATATGAGGGTAATCTTGGACACCTTGAAATACTACGAGGCACATCCTGAAAAACAAATGGCTCTGATATTTCTAGATGCACAGAAGGCATTTGATAATGTGAATTGGCGATTCATGTTATTACTGTTGGAACAGATGGGTTTTGCTAGAAAATTTATTCAAGCAATAGAAGCTATATACTATAAGCAAACGGCAAAGGTAATGATAGAGGGAGAACTGACAGACTCTATCAATATAAGAAAAGGAACAAGACAAGGGTGCCCACCATCACCTTTGTTGTTTGTGTTAACTTTGGAAGTGCTAAACAGAAATATTAGAGATGAAAGGAATATAAAAGGAATGAAAATCAAAAAGGAAGAATTTAAGCTGCAAGCATTTGCAGATGATCTGCTTTTCATCTGAGAAGACCCTTTAGAAACAGCATCAAAATTGATAGAAAAGATAGAGACATATGGAAAGGTGGCTGGTTTGAAAATAAATAAAGATAAGACAAAGATCTTGACAAAGAATATGCCATCAAGACAAAAGGAAGAACTGGCAGACCTATTGAAAATCCAGGTCATGAATAAGATTAAGTACTTGGGGATATATTTGACAGCAAGATGTAGTACATTAAAAGAGAATAATTATATCAAACTTAAACAGCAGATAGCGCTAGATTTGGCGAAATGGGAAAACTTACAACTGTCACTAATAGGGAGAATTTCAACAATTAAGATGAATATATTACCCAGAATTTTATATTTGTTTCAAACAATTCCAATTAGGCTTGGAAAAGACTACTCTGAAGATTTAAATAAAATTGTGTTGAAATATATATGGCAAGGTAAGAAAGCGAGAATAAAGTTAAAACTTTTGCAAGATGCTAGAATTAGAGGAGGATTTGGTTTGCCTAATTGGGAGTTGTACTACCAAGCTACAAATCTGATGTGGGTTAAGGAATGGATAACACTAAGAAATACTAGATTGTTGACATTAGAAGGACATGATCTGTTCTTGGGGTGGCATGCTTTTTTATGGTACAAAGGAATTAAAACACAGGAGTATTTTAGAAGACATTATATATGGGAGTCTCTGTGGTTAAACTGGGAGAAGATTAAAAGACAATGTTATTTGAAAATTCCAGTCTGGTTATCGACTATTGAAGCAGTTTCTTATCCTATAATATACAAAAAGGAACAAACAGTTAGATATGGTGAAATATTGAATGAAAAGGGTGAACTTAACTCTATGCAAAAATAGAGGAACAAGATATAAAGATGAATTGGTTTTCATATGTGCAAATACATTCATGGTATGATAAAGATTCTAAAAGAGAAGGTTTCTATGATAAACTGACTGACTTAGATAAGATTTTGACAGGTACTGATGAAAAGGTGATTAAAAAATTGTATGGATATTTATTAGAAATTAAACTAGAAGAAGAACAAGTTAAAGAAACTATGATTGCTTGGGGGAAGAATTTTGGATATGGGATCGATTTAGAGAAATGGCAAAAATTGTGGTCTCAAAATTATAAAATGACAATGTCAACAGCATATAAAGAAAATTTGTATAAGATGTTTTACAGGTGGCATTTTCCCCCGACAAGAATAGCAAGAACGTTCAAGAATAAATCTGAAAAATGTTGGAAATGTCATCAGACACCTGGCTCATATTACCATATGTGGTGGACTTGTGCGGATGCTAAAAAAATACTGGACTAAAATCCACATTTGGTTGGAAAAAAATGACAAAAAACATATAGACTTGAAACCAGAGATATTTTTACTGGGAATTTTACCTGAAATATATAGTAAAGACTTGAAATACCTGATTGTAAATGTATTAACAGCGGCTAGGATTGTATTTGCTAAAAACTGGAAAAATAAGAAAATACCATCACAGGAGGAAATCATTAAGAAAATATTGGAATGTGCTGAAATGAGTAGATTGACATTTGAAATTAAAGAACAAGAGGATAAACAATTTTATAAAATTTGGGATCTTTTCTACCAATGGTTAGACAATAAAATACAGTAATGAAATATGTAGACTTTTAGAAAATAATAAATATATAAAGATGTACTTCTTTCTTATTATATCTACAAAATGATTTTAGGATAGATTTGGGATGATAATATGAACTTATAAAATAAACTAAGTAAATTATGATTATCTTGTAAAACATGAATGAATAAAAGTATAGTCAAATGATTGATTAATAATGATACTAAGGTATTTAATTTTTGATTGACAATATGAGATCATATGCAATGTAATTGTAATTGAAGACTACGAAATGGAAGCACAAAACAATTTGTAAACCAACCGGCACACTGTATATACACCTATGGAAGATAGCTTGATGTTTTTATGTTTGTTTATGTTTGTTTTTAAAAATCAATAAAATTTAAAAAAAAATCTTTTTAATATCTTTACATGCAGTTCTCATGATCTGAAAAAAAAACTTTGAATCATATTGAAAGGAATAAAATATCAACAGGAAATTAGGTAAAATATTATAAATGCCTTTTTAAATTCAATGATTTTTCAGACTATGATGCTCTACCATTCTTCAGTAGGTTGAGTCACATCAGCTATATGAAATAGTTGAATAGTTTGTTAAACAACTTTTGTTGATGGATTACTAAGCAACAATGAACTTAAATGCCCTATTTGTCTTAACTGGTAGGCCTAGTACTGGCTAACTGCAGTTTGGCAGTTCAAATCTCATCGGTTTGAGGTTGACTCAGCCTTCCATCCTTCCAAAGTAGGTAAAATGAGGACCCAGCTTGTTGGGGGCAATATGCTGATTCTGTAAACTGTTTACAGAGGGGTGTAAAGCACTATGAAGCGGTATATAAGTCTAAGTGCTATTGCTATATAGTTATATATTCTGTGTATAACTTGAATATCTGCTGTGTTAAGTTAATTTTACTATCAATTGATAAAATTGAAAAGGTTCTTCTTTTTAAAGACCATGGGTATTTTTATGAGACAATTGGTGACTTAGAAGGACACACCTAGATCTGAATCTGCTTTTCCCAAATTTGCCAATTTCAGAGTTGGAAAATAGAGTTACAACTTTAACTCCACTCCTACTTATGCCACCAGACTCGAAATTCTAGACCTAGAAAACCTAGAACTACGCCGCCTTTGGTCTGATCTAAGTATAGTATATAAAATCATACATTGCAATGTCCTACCTGTCAATGAATACTTCAGCTTCAACCATAACAACACAAGAGCAAATAACAGATACTAACTCCAGGTTAATCCAACCAAACTTGATTGCAGGAAATACGACTTCAGCAACAGAGTGGTCAGTGTCTGGAATACTCTACCTGACTCTGTGGTTTTTTCCCCAAACCCCAAAAACTTTAACCTTAGACTGTCTACTATTGACCTCACCCCTTTCCTAAGAGGTCTGTAGGGGGCGTGCATAAGCGCACCAACATGCCTACCGTCCCTGTCCTATTGTTTCTTTTATATATATTTTATTTTTCTTATATGTATCCATGTATTCATAACTATGTTTTTACTTATACATATTGTCTTATAAGCAATTGACAAAAAAAAAAAAAAAAAAAGATAATGAGAAGAGAATCTGTTGGTCTACTTGGGGTGGGCGGATTGAGGACTGCACTTGGTTGAGTAAATCCTCAAAAGGGACCATCCCTTCAACTTCTCTGCTGAGTAGAATTTAAGGTCAGCTCTTTCTGCATTACCTTCTTACCAACCTTAATTACTTCAGTATATTGTTGGTCTTGCCACTGATTTCAGTTAGGGCCTGGTGTTTGAGTTAATCCATGATGAAAGTTGTAGAACAATGAATGGTACACAGTTTTGGTTCAACTATGAAGCACTGTTACTCACTGTAGTTGCTGACAATCTTGTCACTAATTTTCCCCAAATGAGTTTCCCCAGTGTATTGCAGGATGTTTGAATGGAAGCCAAACTCTAGCCCTCAGTCTCACTCCAAAATAGTGCTCACAGCTTTTCAGAAAATGTTCAAGCTCCATCCAGTCATTGAGAATATAGTGATGTTGAGGTCAGGAATATGGCAACATAAATTTATTGGCAGTACCATACATGAAGGTCGATTGGCAAGTAAGTTATACCTTAACCCTACAAGTTGCCAGCATATTTTCTTCATGGTAAAATTTACAGACATTTTGGAAACCAGATCTTCCCCAATATTCTAATTCCAAAATGTGGGAGGTGGAGTGAAGAAATTCTGCCAAGAAGCTTTCAAAAAGTTAAAGGAAAGGGGAAATTCTGACAAAACATAATACTATTAGGGCATAGATTGTGAGCATGCAGCCCAATGAACCAGATAAAGCAACTTCATTATTCACTTTCCTCAAACTATTATTCTTTGCTAATTAAAATTTGAATGTTGCTATTTTGATGCAAATCCAATTTTACTTCTATGAGGTAATATAGTTACTTGTAGCTAATAGCTTGTATAACATTCAGGCAGGAAGGTGGGAAATGGGACCAGGCCCAAGCTTCTCATCACTACGCCCTCAACTTTAAGAACATAAGAACAGCTCTGCAGGATCACACCAAATAACTTTCGAGTCTAACACATTATTATTTTTTATGAGATGAAAAGAAGTAGAAAAATGGCAACATAGAAAATATGGAAAAATCTCTTTGATGCTAAAGGTAATACTGAACAATCATAATTAAAAGTATTTATAATCCCAACCTTTTCCTAATCCAAACCTTTAATTAATTAGGTTGTAAGACACATAGCTTTGCCAGGCCACTGAGAATAACTACAGTTGGTATCCAAATCTCCTTTTGTACCATCTCCACTTAGCAAAAGGCATGTCAAGATGATAAAAAATTCTAAGGAAATTGTCTTGGATGATTTCAACGTTAGGTTATGTGGAACAGATCAACTTGAGACTTCATGACCCAAATGGCAATAAGGTTGCCTTAATTAGTCTGGCCAATAAAGCAAAACATACCTTTGATTTGGTATTGCTTCAGGGGATGAGTTAGATTGCCTGGATATAGATGATCAGAACATTTTTAAAAAAAAATCAGTTTTGGTTTCATGGGACTTATATTACTCAACCCACAAAGATAAAAGAAATTCTTTGAAGATTTGTGGAATCTACAATAGTTTGATCTGAAACATTTGAAACTAGAGATAGTATTTTCTTTGGAGATTGACCAGGATGATGGGTCTCTGTTGTCTATATTTGAACTTTCATCAAATTCCTCTGTAGAGGTTTTGCTCTTCATATTTGTGGTGGGATATGCTATCATGCACTGGAACTAAAGATCACAAGGATTAGATAAGCTCCCTTAGTTGATTTGCTGCGGGGCGGCCCATTGTCACCAATGGTATTTCATACTTATAGGAAACAACTGAATTTGTATAGATTACATCTATGATTGCCATTCTACACATATCTTACATCTATGCTGAAAGTCTGGTACTGAACCAGATTAAAGGTGTTGGTACAGGTAGCCCTCACAACTAATTGCAATAGGAACTAGCAACACAGTCATTAAGCATGTCATATGACCATACTAAGTTACAACATCAATTCTATTCCAGCTGCAGTCATTTAAGCAAATCATTGCAGATCATTAAGTGTATGTCACATGATGCAATCTTCAACTTTTTGCCAGTTTCCTCATTGATTTTGTTTATCCAAAGCTAGCTGTGAAGGCTGCAAATGGTAATCATGTGATTATGGGATACTGTGGCCATTGTAAATGTGGGACAGGTAATAAATGCCCAAATTGTGGTCATAGATGGCCAAGTGGGATAGCTAGAACTTTGGGGAACAGTTGTTTCATTTTTCAGAGCCATCATAAATTTGAACAAATGAGGACTACCTATATTAGTAAATAAACCCTCAGAACCAAGTTATGTTATATAACACTATCCTCTACCTATAATGGGGAGGGGAAAGATCATGTTTTAGTGTCACAACGTATCATATGGAATGGCCTCCCCTCAGTAGTATGCCAGGCCCCTATAGTGACATGTTAAGACATTTCTTAAAGCAATTTTAATGATAGCTCTTACTATTATTTTTCCTTAGTGTGTGAATGTTTTGTTTTTATTCTGTTTTTTTTTATTCTGATTTTCTTTTTACTATTTAAATCACTGTTTCTCAAACTTGACAACATTAAGATGTGTGGAAATTCCACTCCCAGAATTCCCCAGCCATGCTGTGAAAACTGATTTAAAGTATTTCAATATTTTTAATAACAAAAAGAAATATAGAAATACTTGTATCCAGTTGTTAATTAGTGCATTTTTTCTAGTTCAGAATTGGCATATTTTAGCAGGCAATAATGCAGAAAAACTGCAAATTTGGAAGTAAGCCCCACTGTAATACTTTCTTTGGAATACCCAGAATGATCCAATTCTTTTTCTTCAGAACAGTATTTATGAAAAAAAAATACAATGAATTAATTGCCTGTGGTATGCAATTAATTAGTTGGATCAGCTTTGATTTAGTAATAGATTTAGTCATCATTTTTTTAAATAACAAATTTAACTGAAGTTTAACTGAAAGAGGCTTGGCTGGTGTTTCAACTGTTCCAAAGTAAAATTCCAAATCTTTATATTACCATTCCATCAAGAATATAGAAGGGGCGAAGAAAAACCAACCTCTTCTCCACTTTCTGAAATAATTATGAGAAATCATGGCTGCAAACTCAAACAGAAATCTACCCGGTGGCAATTTTGCAAGCAATGGTTTTGATAGTTTCGCTCGTTTGGGAAGTATGATAATGATAGAAAATGGCTGGTTGATGAAGTCAAGTTACAGATTCAGAGGCAAAAAGGAAAAAAAAAAAAGCCACAAGGATAGATAGACGAATCTGTCAGTAAATTAAGTACTGTTTTAGTCTCAAAGCATCTCTGTTTCAGTGGCAGACTGGTTCATGAATTGCAAATGAATAAAAGGAAGTAGTAGCTTAATTCTTCTGCCCCGGGGCTCTGTCAGCTCTTCTTGTGGTGGTCCTGTGGTGATCCTGCACGGAGATCTTTACCCAGTAGTCAAGGTTTTTTTTGTCAGCCAAATGTGTGTCCCATTAAAGGCTGTGAACAAACTTTTTCCTCATGATGCTAATAAAAAACAGGCTCCTATGACTTCTCTCTTTTGCTTCAGAAATCAAATTGTCTCACTGAGTCATTTCCAGTTTAGGGTTTTAACTGCACGGATGTCCAAAGATATATTAACCATCCATGCTACATTTGACTCTCACTGAGGTTTGGGAAATCCCTCTGGTGGAAATCTTTAAAGTCGAGTACTTTTCATCATTTCCCCCTTCCCCCGCTGTCATGTCATTAACCTATTGAAAGAGTCCTAATCCCATCACCTCATCAATATTTTTTGACAGCCAAAGAAACACATTTCTTCTTCTTCTGGATAGCTGTATGCTTCAAGTTACGATCTAAAATGATTATTTATAGAGCAGGGGTGTCAAACTTGATTTCATTGAGGGCCACATCAGGGTTATGTTTGACCTTGGGGGGGCATGGGGGGCATGGCCAGCTCAACGTTACTCATGTCAGAGGCACATGTGATGGCCAGAGCACTCTCTGCCAGTGAAAACAGGCTCCCAAGCTCCATTTTTGGTTGCAACAGCCTCCTGAAACCCTCTGCCAGTGAAAACGAAGCTTGGGAGTACCACACATGGAGCTTGGGAGTACCACACACAGCCCTTTTGAGCTCCGTTTTCCCTGGCAGAGGCACCATGGGCCAGTCCTTCACTGTTTCCAGGGCAGCCCCATGGGCTAGATCTAAGCACCCCGTGGGTCAGATCCGGCCCCTGGGCCTTGAGTTTTACACCCCTGTTATAGAGTATCCAAGAGCCCCAAATAACTTCAATTCTAACTAGATTCTTAGTGATACTCTCTGTATTGTAATTTTAACCTCAGAATTCCCATTTACCACATTGTTGTTGGCATTCTGAGATAAATTCATGCAATCCAATGGTTAACCATATACTAGGTATTGGTCATAAATTATGTTACTTTTATTACTAAAGTTTATATATGAAGACAAACAGTTTGCCTCCCTCACACCTCTGTTCATTTAACACAATCTCTATGTAAATAAATAAATATCTCCCCCAAAGTCAGTTCATCATTAATGGCTTATAGCAACCTCTTAGCACCACCAAAGCATTGTTAAAGGAATGTGGAGCCATGTTAATATTTTAGGATGAGTTCTCATTTTGGAACAACAATGGTTGGATATATCTAGAAGATGCCATTAGTCGCTAGAGAAAAGTGACACAATTAAAGTTGATTCATTTATTTATTTATTTATTTTATTTTATTTATTTTATTTATTTGATTTGCCAATTGTTTACAAGATAATAAGTATAAATGTATACATAGTTGTGAATACATGAAATGGGTACATATAAGAAAAATAAAAGAATAAGAGAAACAATAGGACAGGGACGGTAGGCACGTTGGTGCGCTTATGCACGCCCCTACAGGCCTCTTAGGAAAGGGGTGAGGTCAATAGTAGACAGTCTAAGGTTAAAGTTTTTGGGGTTTGGGAAGAAACTACAGAGTCGGGTAGAGTATTCCAGACATTGACCACTCTATTGCTGAAGTCGTATTTCCTGCAATCAAGTTTGGTGCGGTTTACTTTGAGTTTGTATCTATTGTGTGCTCTTGTGTTGTTATGGTTGAAGCTGAAGTATTCATTGGCAGGTAGGACATTGCAATGTATGATTTTATATACCATGCTTAAGTCAGACCGAAGACAGCGTAATTCAAGGTTTTCTAGTTCTAGAATTTCAAGTCTGGTGGCATAAGGTATTCTACAACGAGTAGAGGAGTGGAGAACTCTTCTTGTGAAATATTTCTGGACTTTCTCAATTGTGCTAATATCAGATACGTAGTGTGGGTTCCAGACTAATGAACTGTATTCGAGTATTGGTCTAGCAAATGTTTTGTATGCTCTGGTTAGTAGTGTGATATTACCAGAGAAAAAGCTACGTAGGATTAGGTTAACAACTCTTAATGCCTTTTACGAATGGCATTCACGATGACTTCATGAACACGTGCTTTTCTCTGGTAGTTTTTACAAACATAATTTATTGTTGTCTCCTGCCAGCAAGTTTTTCAACTCCCATATCTAGCCTACAGCTCAATATCCCTTGATAGTCTCCCATCCCAACAGTAACCAAGCCCACTCCTGCTTAGCTTCCAAGCCCAAAGAAGGTCAGACAGGTGCTAGCCCCTGCTGATATTCTAATAGTTATGAATATTTAATTGCTTAAATTTACCCTTAGTTTGTTGCTTATGTTTTTTTTTAGTTTGCTACATTAGTCATCCCAAGTATTCTATGGATAGAAAGATGACATATCAGCTAAACTGTTTAAACTGTTTAAATTTGTTCCTTGTTTTATTTATTCTTTATGTGTCAACTCTGAAGCTGACCTGGCTGAGGCCATTTTTCACCTGCCTCATAGTTGCCACGAACTTTGAAAGGGGGAAGGGGGGGAAGAAGATAGACAGGCTATCTGTCAAAACAAAAAGTTTTCCTGTGGAAACCAAGGTCATCCTGACAGATGGCAGAGGAATGGCCAAGCAGCCTCCCTGCTACCTTCATTGGACAATGTGATCAGTGACACCTGGGGAGGGAATATTTGCTCTTTTAATTAGGGGGAAACCCACGGGAACTCTTAGAGTTGGTTTTCACTAGTTGTGCCGATATGATATATCCAATAAACACATTCTTTGAGGAATTTACCTGCCTCGGAGTTCTGCTTTTGGTAGACGCATTACTCGGAACCCTGATACTATGAACGAAAAGGAATATCCATTTAAATAATAAATAATAATAGTTGGTACTTATAAAGGAGAATGTTTGTAGCTCAGGATTGAAAGGAGTAATACATTATTCTATTGTGTTGCATTACTCCAGTTAAAATTCATTTTCCCTTGTACCAGTGGTTTTTATATTTGCATCTTTCTAAAGATGATTTTTTAAACATATATATTTATTAATAAATATAAAAAATATATTTCTTGTTTTAATTAATTGTTAACATTTAATTAATTTTTAATTAAAAAGTGACCCAGTATCACTTTTTGTGAGATGGATGGCTATATAAATTTTATTAAATAAATAAATAAGCCACATTGAATAAATTTTCCTTATAAGGAAACATCATATTGGACTGCGTTGACTTGATAAAACAGGCAAAACAGAAAATTTTCCACAGAATGTTGGCCCCTTTCAAAATCCTGAAAGGTTTTGGCAATGTTTCCTTTACTTTTGCATTTGTGTATGTCAATAATTAATAGTATTATGATGACTGATATAGTTCTTTAGACTAATTCTTTCCCATCCTAGATTTCATTATGATCCCTTAGGTATGTTTGATTTGACTCACCACAAAAACCACACTTTCTATTCTGTTTGTTCTTTTCACATTAGATTTCAGGTTAGGTTGTATAACTAAACACGTTAATCATAGATCATTCAGAATATGAGGCTTCTAGCAGTTTTTCAAAATTTCCTTTAATAGGACCGTGGCATGTTAAAGTTCTTGCTCATAAATTTGGAGCATTATTTCAGGGGCACCTTTTCTGGGGAAGTAAATCACTTTCAAAACCAGACATTAACTTTTATTTTAAAAGATGTAACCTTGGAATCCAAAGTGAGAGAAGTTTGTCAAAATAAGTTATGGTCCCAGGATTTCAGTTACAACAATCTGATTTTAAACCAAAATTATCCAAATGTTTCTTAAGCCACTCCTTCTTCTCTAGGTTGCCAATTTCAGTGTTCAGTGGTGACAACAGAGTTAATGTCCAAAAATTTCTATAAAGCATCAAGTTAATGTTAGATTGATCCTCTGATGAAGCAGTTCTTCCTTTCAAAAACCATTCTCAATAATGGAAAAACCATTGTGATGATTCTCTATTTTTATTTTTTATGAATTGCCAGTGCTGTTCACAACACAAGGCTCTTTCTTCTTTCCATGTAAAGAATCATAAGATACTTTTATGTGCAAGACTTGGATATACCTTTTGATAAATGTATTGTCACTTCTGTGCATTGGGGACAAGGATTAGAGAAGAATGTAATCAAATCCTGAATAGGCATACTATTTCAATACTTTAATTCATCAAGAAAAATACAAGGATTTACTCTGTGGCATTTGCATTTTCAAATGTTGCAATAGTACCAGTTTAGCTTGAGGTATAAGACTGTTTTTCCCCCATTAATTTCAACATTAATTCTCAGGAAGGGGTGGGGTGGGGTAAAATAGGGTGTGATGGGGCAGGGCAGGGCAGGGTTGGAGAACAATATTTTAGCACTACAACTGCAGTATCCTTTTACTTTTATGAGAAGTATACAATACTAATATAAGCACAGTGGTTAGAATGCAGTATTGCAGGTAAACTCTGCCCATAGCTAGGAGTTCGATCCTGATGGGCTCCAAGTTGATTCAGCCTTCCCTCCCTCCGAGGTCAGTAAAACAAGGACCCAGATTGTTGGCTGCAATATGCTGACTCTGTAAACCACTTAGAGAGAGCTGTAAAGCAGTGGTGGGATTCAATTTATTTTTACTACCAGTTCTGTGGGTGTGGCTTGGTGGGCATGGCAGGGGAAGGATACTGTAAAATCTCCATTCCCGCCCCACTCCAGGGGAAGGATACTGCAAAATCCCATTCCTTCCCCCACCCCACTAACTTGCTTTTCAGCTCCGTTTTCTTGTGCAGGGCAACCAAAGAAGACCCAGCCAATCAGCTGGGACTCAGGAGGCAGAGAATAGATGGGGGTGGGGCCAATCAGAGGTGGTATTTGCTAGTTCTCCGAACTACTCAAAATTTCCGCTACCAGTTCTCCAGAACTGGTCAGAACCTGCTGAATACCACCTCAGCTGTAAAGCACTATGGAGCAGTATAGAAGTGCTGTTGTTAATGGTAATATTTCAGTAAATAAAGTGAACCATACAGTGTTATTGTATGATTTGTATGTAAATCAGACTGTGTTGTTGGTGTGGTTCAAGTTTAATAAAACCTGGCTTACCAGCCTACCAGCAACATGAAATTTCCAGAACTTGATGTTGACTTTGGTTGTCATGGAATCCTCAGAGGAAAAGAAAAAAAAGACCCAAAACTGTCAGCTGTCCTGGGAGAGCACTTAAATTCTCATCCCAAAATGGGAATGCTTCTACTAATGAACAGAACCCTGTATATCTGTCTAATTGTTCTGATAGTAAAAATCAACAGATTCTCACTGATGATCGAGGCCTAAATGTAGGAGATACTTACAAAGATAAGTATAAGTGCACAATCATGCCTACCATTCCTGTCCTATTGTCCCCAATTATTAGTTCATATTTCTTATATTTAAACTTATGTTTATTCTTGTTTCTGTTGTATTGTAGGCTTTTGACAAAATAAATAAAGAAGAAGAAGCCTTGAAATAATAGAAAAAACTTGTAGCTTGGGTTTTAGACTTTGGCAGTGGTTTGCTCCCCAAGCTCATTTTAATTTAGTTTCTGAACGTTTCATTACCAGACTTGGTAACATCATCAACAGGATTTTCTTGTCCCATTCTCCTTAGCTGATAAATGTCTTGAGTGCCAATGTCGTCAGATGGTTGTTTGGTTGTTCGTTTGGAGATGAAGTCTGTTTCTCTTAGGAAAAAGGAGACAATAAATAGCCTTCCTAGAACAAAAATAAGATTTAACATTATATTAAGAGAACCTAAGAAACTTTAGCTTTATTGGTAATAATTGGTCATCACTTGACTGACAACTTGTTCTTTGTGAATATTTGCACATATTTCAGCCCTGATTTTGGACTACCTTATTAACTGTATTTACATCTTTCATTCCTATGATCTAAACTCTATGATTTAGAATAGGACAGAATAACAGAGTTGGAAGGGACCTTGGAGGTCTTCTAGTCCAACCCCCTGCTTAGGCAGGAAACCCTACACCACTTCAGGCAAATGGTTATCCACAGTGGTGGGATTCAATTTTTTTTACTACCGGTTCTGTGGGCGTGGCTAGGTGGGCGTGGCAGGGGAAGGATACTGTAAAATCTCCAGTCAGAGGTGGTATTTGCTGGTTCTCCAAAGTACTCAAAATTTCTGCTACCAGTTCTTCAGAACTGGTCAGAACCTGCTGAATATCACCTCTGGCTATCCATCATCTTTTTAAAAACTCCCAGTGTTGGAGCATTCACAACTTCTGAAGGCAAGCTGTTCTACTGATTAATTGTTCGCACTGTCAGGAAATTTCTCCTTAGTCCTCAGTTGCTTCTCTCCTTGATTCCTAGTTTCCACCCATTGCTTCTTGTCCTGCCCTCAGGTGCTTTGGAGAATAGCTTGACTCCCTCTTCTTTGTGGCAGCCCCTGAAATATTAGAACACTGCTATCATGTCACCCTTCGTCCTTCTTTTCATTAAACTAGACATACCTAGTTCCTGCAACTGTTCTTCATATGTTTTAGCCTCCAGTCCCCTAATCATCTTTGTTGCTCTTCTCTGCACTCTTTGTAGAGTCTCAAGATCTTTTTTACATTGTAGCAACCAAAACTGGATGCAGTATTCCAAGTGTGGCCTTACCAAGGCATTATAAAGTAGTATTAACACTTCACGTGATCTTGATTCTATTCCTCTGTTTATGCAGCCTAGAACTGTGTTGGCTTTTTTGGCAGCTGCTGCACACAGCTGGCTCATATTTAAATGGTTGCCCAGTATGGCTTTCATGACAAGCTAGCTTCCCAATTCCTGATTTCTACATTCAGTACAGCTTTTCAACTATTTATTTGCAGCCTCATTATTTGTGAGGAGAGTTTGTCACCATCCCTACACTGCTTCTAGAGCTTTAAAAAGGTATAAAATTTAAGAGCATGCAGACTTAGATACCCACCGAGTTAATCTGTGATGGTTCGGTTTCACTCTCTGCTGCTCAACTCCAGCTGTGTGGCCTGGTTTCTATCAAAGACCATGCCTGGGTAACACAACAGCCAATAAACAATCAGACCATGACTCAGAAGTAACAAACAACATCCACAGCAATTTGCATCATGTAAAAAGTATTTAAAGACCAGTGTTCTGACAGATAAGCACAATTCAAAGCGCACTGACGATATCTCCTGGAATGGTGACAAAACATTTGCAAGCAAATTACCAAGCTCGGAACTCAAACCAACAGCCCATTACTTGGGAAGTTTTATCTTTGGTGGAAATAGGAAATAAATAAATCAATACACAGAAAAACAAAATCAAATAAATCATATATAGAGATTTACAGAGCTAATATTTCCATGCATGTTTTCACACTTCCATTGGGTACAGAATGCATAGTACTTCATGAATGGTCATTTTTTAACAATATATTTTAAACAATTTTCTTATTTATATTTTTTTCCTGCAAATGGGCCTTATATATTACAGGTAGTCCTTGACTCACAACTTAAGAGTTGATTTATGACCATTTTTCACACTTATGACTGTGGCAGCATCCTGATGGTCACACGATTAAAATGCAGATGTTTGACAACTGACTCATGTTTATGATGGTTGCATAACCGATCACATGAAGTGTCCCAAGGTCATGTGAATCCCTTTTGCAACCTTCTGACAAGCAAGTCAATGGGGAAGCCAGATTCACTTAACAACCACGTTACTAACTTAACAACTGCAGTGATCCACTTAATAACTATGGAAAGAAAGGTTGTAAAATGGGGCAAAATTAATTTGACAAGTGTCTCACTTAGCAACAGAAATTTTGGGCTCAATTGTGGTTGTAAGTTGAGTATTACCTGTAGTGCATTATTACTTTAAATGGCAGGAAATCTCTGGGACATTACTTCTCCTTTAAATCTTTTTAATTATAGAGGTTATTCTGTTACGAAATCTATAGGCTCTTGCCCTAAACTTCAAATATATTTTAAAATATTGTTTTATTTGGAGAAAACTGTTTGTCTAAACATGTACTATAATTTTCTTGATTTTGCTTGCTGAGAATAAAATAAACCAATTCGTTCAAGCTAATCAGCATCACTTTTACACTTAACTTTGATTTACTTTCTAATGGTGCCTTATACTTAGTGATTTTATACCGAATCAAGTATTCCAAACATATACCATGATTTAAATAATGTCACATTGGTTTATAACTTGGCAAAAGGTTCCAGTTTTTATTTAAAACATGCATACATACACACACACACGTGCACACACTCACTCACACACACACACACACATACACACAGAACTGTTCCATCTGAATGTCTTTTTCTGCAATAATTATATTTTAAATGATAAATGGGAGCTACTCAACTCAAGACTTACAATAGATAAAAAAAATTGACACAAAGTGTACATGTGTAAGCGTGCATGTGCACACTTGGGCATATGCACATTCATCTCTGTCTCTAATTATATGGAGATAAAGTTAAAGACAGAAACAATCTCCTGATTTAAAAAGAGATTGTTTTTTTCCTCACGGTGTCACTTTGAACTAAGGATTTTTATATGTAAATATTTAAAACGTACAAGTATTTTTGTATCTCTGCTGGTGGTAAAGGAATGATCTAAGATTTCTAAGAATTCAAAGCAATTCGCTTTGCAATTTGTTGTTGGAGGAGCCAGGCTTGGTTCTGTGTGTAGTTATAAGGAATTAATGTAATTATTGTAGGAAACTATTTATCTGAACAAGGATACCTAGAAATGCTTCTTTAGATTTGAAAGCTCTCCAATCTTCATTATTGGCTTTCAGGTTTTGTTTTTGTCTAAAAGAAGAAAAATACAGCTGTCACTGATTTGGCTTGTACAATATGTAATAATGCTTGGTATTTGATACTTTGTAGAACTCCAGCATAAATTGCCTATAAAAACACCTTTTGAATAAAGCTTTAGTTTATAGGTACAGTTAGAATCATTGTACCCTTGATAATAGCTAAACATTTTTTATAGTTGAGGGGGAGAATCCATTTTAGCTTCACACACACAAATACACACAGATTGCAGTATGCACAACTCTAGAGAAAAGAAGAAACGGCATTTTTCATGTTCTGAGATCAATGTTTTGTAAGCACACGATTTGACTTACCCATGATGAAAAACCACATTTATAATAGGGGAGAACAGTTCTATCATTTTCTTATCTTTTTTTCTTAATTTCTCATTTTTCCAATTTCAGATTGGTGATGTCCCCTGTCCATATCCTGTCGCACATTTTAATTACAAAAATAAAATTGATTTATGCAATTTTTGCTAGGTGCTGAGATGATCCCAATAAGGAGATCTCCCTATAGAAGTAGATTTTACATACCTGCTGCTCATTGAATCAGGAATCAAGGGTACATTCAGATGCTGATCTGAATGAAGTATCTGGTAAATTGGATGCTTCATTTACCAGGATGGCCATTTTGTACGATTACCTATAACAAGCTCTCAACATTCTAAATATGTCCACTACTTGCATATTCCGCCTAAGGTGAGTTTTTGTCTTTTCCATTCACGGATGGACTAATTTCTGGAAACAGAAATATCAGCCCCACTTGGTGGACCTGACCACAAAAAGAACTCCACGGGAAAATTAGAGCTGCAATATTTTAAGACTGACTACAATAACAGAATTTTCCAAGTTGTACCTCCTCCTCTTCCTTATAGTTCTGCAAATCAGGAACGTGTCTGTCTGAGGCACTTCCAAATATTATTTTGTTTCCTGGACCTTAAAGAAGAAGGTTTCAGCCCTCTTTGCCTAGGTAGCAACTCTCACATTTTGCTTGTAGATATTGTGAATGGGGGAAATAAACACTGTCAGAAATATGAATGGGATCCTGGATCTGTATTAAGACAGATTACCCCAACATAAAAAAAGAAGGAAAGAGCCCAGAAAAAAAAATGGATATGGGTTTTATGGATGCTTGGAGACTAATTTTTTTAGAAGAAAGACACTATATGTATTTTGTTTCTCAGAAAGACACCAAACATATTGAAGAATTGAAAAATGTTGGGACTCTTAAGCCTGCAAATATAAAAATCTATTTTTAAGGAAATAGAGACTCTCTCAATGATATATGCAGATCGCAACTCACTTTTAATACCATTGCCTTTTAAGTGGAGGATGAATGACAGGCAGGCTGTTATTTCAAGAACATATTATAAACATGCAAAGATGACTTTTTTTTTTTCAAAATGAATCCAACTCCAGGATAACACAGGCAACTGTGTGAGAGATAAGTAAAGCATACCTGAAAAGATTTATAAGTCTTGCAACAAATAAGAAAAGATATGTAATAGGTGGACTTACAATTGGAAAAAAGAAATAACGAGAAACTAATCTAAAACAACAGACGTTGAGAGAATCAAAAAAGTTAAACAACAATTATGTTTATTAGAAATGGAAGAATCTGAAAGAAGATAAAATAAGTTCCTTGTAAGTGCACTGATTTGCCTGTTGTCCCTGTCACATTTTGATTTTTTGTTTGTTTGTTTGAATTTGTAATTTTTATTTGACAAATAGAATTTTTAAAAGTCAGAATTATTTTGAGAATGCAAGTATAGAAGGAAACATAATCACATCAGGAAAAAGCAATGCTAATAGCAATAAAGAAAGGAATCAAATTGTTATGTAGGAGACCAAAAACTACGAAACTCACCAATTTTTTTTAAGGAACTATATTCCAAGCACAAAATTAACAAACAACATCTGAAAACAAAACACTGGAGACTCGAGTTCACAGAGTTCACGGAACACAGTCAAATATTAAGCAAATCTATAACAATACAAAATATTAAAGAAGCCATAAAATACCTAAAATTGAAAAGGCACTGGGTCCAGATGTGCTGACAGTTTGATATTACAAAAAGTCAGAGAGACAGAAATCTTAGAACCATTACTAGGGATAATGTCCAAATGAGAAACAATTTTCAATTCTCACAACTCTTCTCACATTTTGCTGGGGGAAAAAATAAAAGGAATGGGGAAAGTCAGTCTGCAGGGGCAAAACAATCTCTTAAGAGAGCCAGTCCAGTCCAGTCCAGTGATTAAAGCAGCAGGCTAGAAACCAGGAGATATCAGTTCTAGTCCTGCCTTAGGCATGAAAGCTAACTAGGTGAACTTGGGCCAGTCACTCTCTTTTAGCTAAACTCGCTTCATAGGGTTGTTGTTGTGGGGAAAATAGGAAGAGGAAGAGGTATTAGGCATGTTCACCACCTTGAGTTATTTATACAAATAATAAAATTGGGATTAAAAAAATAATATGTTACAGCTTTAGGACTGACTCAGTATTTAGTTATCAGCATTTTGCTTTGCTAAGGAAACATTAGAGATCATTTCGCTCTCCGATCTCTAGCGTTTCACTTTCAGAATTAGTTCCAAAATATCTTCCTATGACTAGCTAAACCAACGAAATTATTAACAGAAGTATATCCATCCTTTTCTCCCTCCCCTTCATCCCTCAATCAACAGGTTGCTATGAATATAAATATATGAACTACAAAACATTTTGTACACATAAAAGCGATAAAAGAATAATGGGGAAAAACATTGCTGATTTAGCAGAAATAAATCCTTCCTTGCAAATATTTTAACTTTTGCCTCATTAAACAGCCTTCTAAGAACGATGGCCATGTGCTCTGACTTTTTAACACCAGAGCCAAAATCAATGTTTTCTACAGATATAATGTTTTTCTCTTTGTGTTGATTGGATTCATTTCCCTCCTAATGTATTTTACCTGAAATCCTCCAGGATATAATTACATACATAGCATGAGATTTAGTATGCTTTAAGAAATGATAGGATTTGGTTGTTGTTTTTTTTAAATCTGTATCAATGTTTGTACATTACACAATAATATCCCAAAATCTCGTAAGCCAGGTGACTCTTTCTGATAGAAACCTACATCAAGAAAGCAGTGACAATAATAGCATCCAGGATTTCTTCAATTTCTCAAACACATTGGTTTTTTTTAATCATACAACACCCCCACATACATACACTGCACATATTTTTATTTAAAAAGCAATTAGATGTCTCTGGTGTCATCACATTAAGTTCCTAGATTATATAGACAAATTGCACTGATTGCGTAGACAGTTTGTTGCCAACCCATCCCCTGTAATAACATAGCTTTTCCACGAACAATGCAGTTGTTTTAATCCCACCACACTATTTCTATTGCCTTCCACTTCTTCTATTTCTCTCAACCCTGCAAAGTATGATAACTTTCTAGTATCTACTTGTATAACATTCCTTCTTGCTAATCCTTGCCACAAAATGTCAGTCAGTCTATATACTATCCAGAACAGACTTATCATTACTTGCAGTCAATAGTATGCAGAATAGCTCTCTTAAAACCCCATCTTTCAAAGATAGTTTTCTTCGTTCTCTTCCTTGGGCCCAGTATTCACAGCTTTACCATGATTTTTTTTTGGGGGGGGGTGAGCATTGTTTTGATCTATGGGGTGATGATGTGGCTGTGGGGGCAAAAATATATATTTGAGCTTGTTGCAGAGTTTGCTTCCCATGTTATTATAATTGTGTTGGTGGAGGTTTGTTTTTCCTTATTAGTTGTAAAAATCTGCTTCAAGCTGGATTGTTGTCTTAAAAAGTGCTACCCAACTCTTTCTGGTTTTTATTTTTTTAGCATTAACTCAGATTTTTATTTTTTTAGCTTACTTTCATTATAAATTCTTCTATGACTACCTTACTTAAAACTAGCAAGATGGTATCCTCCAGACAGTATGTCTAATTGTTAATATTTCAGTGTCTTGTTTTGATTCCGGCTGTCATCGCTTCCACTTCACTTATTCTTATAACCCATTCCCTGCATAATTTAAACAAATATATGATTCCGTGTCTCATTCTCTACCCTCTTCCAACTATTGTTTCTCTAAATTCAATTCTTATAGCAGCTAATACTGTATATCTTTCAGTAGTATATATGTCTGTGTGTGAGAGAGAGAGAAAGTGTGGCTGTGGGTTTGTAGCTGGTGAGTGTCAAAGGCCACTGTCCTGAACAAAACCCAGAGCGTCCAGGAGTATATCTGTGAGATGGCAAAGATGAGCTGTTGAGAGAATGTCTGAGGCAGCAGAAGACACAGGAGGAAAATCAAGTAGAGCAAGTGCCTTGGCAAAACAAGATTCTGCATGGGATGTATCATCAACATCCCAAACTCCTAGGCCTCTGGTAGAGCAGGGGTCCCCAACCACCGGTCCGCGGACCGGTACTGGTCCGTGGAACAAGTCCTACCGGGCCGCTGGTTTGCTGGGCGCCGCCATCTTTTTTTGATGAAAAAGTGCTTCCGGTGAGCTTTTCCGGGTAGAAAGCTCACCGGAAGCACTTTTTCATCAAAAAAAGATGGCGGCGCCAGCGCTTCCGGTGAGCTTTTCCGGGTAGAAAGCTCACCGGAAGCACTTTTACATTAAAAAGATGGCGCGCCAGCGCTTCGGTGAGCTTTTCCGGGTAGAAAGCCATTTCTACCGGAAAGCTCATCGAGCGCACTTTTGATGAAAAGTGTTCGCCTCACCGGAGCACTTTTCATCAAAAAAGATGGTGGCGCCCAGCTAATGCCGGTACTGGGCCGCGCCATAAAAAGGTTGGGGATACCGGGCCGCGGCATAAGAAAGGTTGGGGATCACTGTGGTAGATTGAAAGAGACACATACCACCCATAGGGTGGGAAGGAATTCACCCCCCCGCACTTCATTTTAAATCATGTGTCTTATTTTTTCTCACAGCTTTTCTCTCTCTCTCTCTCTCTCTCTCTCTCTCTCTCTCTCTCTCTCTCTCCGTGCATGTGTATGTGTGCACTGAAAATTCAGTACACTGAATAGCAATAGTTATAGCACTTAGACTTATATACTGCTTCACAGTGCTTTACAGCCCTCTCTTAAGCGGTTTACAGAGTCAGCATATTGTTCCCAATAATCTGGGTCCTCATTTTACTGACCTCAGAAGGATGAAAGGCTGAGTCGATCTTGAGCCGGTCAGGATCAAAGGATCCTGGCAGTGTGAGCAGAGTTAGCCTGCAATACTGCATTCTAACCACTGCAACACCATAGCTCTTTTGTACTGAACACGGCTCTGTTCTTTACATTGACTGTATGTTCACATCTGACTTTATGTTGTTATGATGTACTTTACATCTGACTGTATGTTCCTCACATAATTTCCTGTCATCAAATCTCATCTGTTTAATTTCTAAATTTAACCCTACAGTAGTTTGCGATCAGTCGTGTAATCTGCACCTGTAAAGGTCCTGGCTGACTAGACAATTCTCCCATCTTCTGCCCAGAGGTGGTATTCAGCAGGTTCTGACCTGTTCTGGAGAACTGGTAGCGGAAATTTTGAGTAGTTCGGAGAACCGTCAAATACCACTTCTGACTGGCCCCTCCCCCATCTATTCTCTGCCTCCCGAGACCCAGCTGATCGGCTGGGTCTTCTTTGGTTGCCCTGCACAGGAGAACAGAGCTGGAAAGCAGGTTAGTGGGGTGGGGAGGGAATGGAGATTTTGTAGTAACCTTCCCCTGGAGTGTGGTGGGAATGGAGATTTTATAGTAATCTTCCCCTGCCATGCCCACCAAGCCACGCCCACCAAGCCACACCACAGCCACCAAGCCACACCCACAGAACCGGTAGTAAAAAAAAATTGAATCCTACCACTGCTTCTGCCTCTGATTATTTGAGTAGTTTATTTGGGTCTGTTGTTGGTGATGCCCATGTACTGGACTGTATTAATATTGCCTGAAGGAGGAAATGGCGATGAACCCTGCTTATCTTCAAAAACACGATTAATCTTTATCCTCTATTGTTTGCATATATTTAATCTAAATCCGTTTATATTCCAGGTTTCTCCAAAATTGTAACACAGAAACATGGACATGAACACTCACAAACTGTATCTTCTATAAAAAGCTTTTAAAAATGGGGAGAGAGAAAAGATAAAGAGAGAGGGAAGGAACGGGGCTCAAAAGAAATATTCACTATAAAAGCGCAGAGCGATCTGAGTGTAAAATAGATCATTCCCATCTGAATTAAGTATGATATACTCCCAGGCAACTATTTTTAAAAACACAGTCCTGTTATAACTTAGGTCTTGAATCACTAAGTGCTACATAAACATTGAAAATTAAACAAAGCCTCACTCCACATATTTATAATCTAAGATTTAAGCCAAGCGCATGAGGATGAAAGGAAATTCCCAGTGGTGAACAATATATATTAAAAGGTTCTTAGGTGTAGCAGCTCACCATACAATCATGCAGAAGGGCATTCTAAGGGTTTGGAGCGAGATAGGAAGAATGTCTATTAGGAAATAGACATTCTTCGCTTTCATTACATCAGTATACACTCAGATGAGATTCCAGTTGCTTTCAGTATTATCCACCATATGTTTCCATGATGGCAGGGTAAATATAACAGACTTCGCTATATCAGGTGGGAGCAGAAAGGCTAACATGTCCTACAGAGTGCTAAGCTGGGAGGTTAAGAAGGTTACAGCTATAAATCTAAAGCCCTACTTTCTTTTGTGGTTTTCTTTAGTTAGTGATATTTGTACACTATGTGAACACCATGAGTGAGCCATTCAAAAGGGAGCAGTTGCCTATCTGGTTTATTCAGTTCTCCTCCAAGAATGGAGGAGTGGTGGGAGAGAGAAGGAAGGATGCTGGATGGGGATTGACAAAGCAGATGATGTGTGAGAGAAGTGACTGGAAAGGAGGACAATAGCAGTGCCTGGCAACTAGAAGACGTACGTTTTTGCATGATTTAGAAATCAAGCCATTACTGGCTTTTTCTTCTCTTTTTCCTCCCCCCCCTCCCTTCCCCTTTACAGACATTTTGATCAATGAGGAAGCGGCTGGTTTTCTTATAAGGCACGGGTATCAAACCCGATCACGTCACGTGACGTATCATGACATATTGCGATATTTTTTGCCTTTGCAGAGCCAGGTGGGCCTGGCCTGTGAGTGATGCATAAGGTGTCTCCTAGCACAAGGGTTCATGGGAGACAGGCAGTTCCTCACTAAGGTGGCAGGGACTGTGCAAAGGATGCTTTGGGGAAAGCATTCCTTCAAATTTGCTTTCCAAAGCCAAGAGACCATGAGTTCTAAACGATTTCTTCTGATATCTCCTCCTGGAAGGGTTGGAGAAAGTCTCATAAGCATCATTTGGTCCTGTTACTTTTCTTCTGTGAGATTATGCTTTGGAGCCACTTGTACTTGTGATATTTTTCAATTTCCACACAATGCTATGGGCTTTAATTTAAAAAAAAACATGAGTGTTTTATATTTGTTTAAAATACAATCCATATGGATTTTCTTGAGTTTTTATTATGTATCCTGGTAAGAAAAGGGGATTAGGAATGTTTATTTGTGGAAAAGTTACCACAACCACCCGGTATGTCTGCATGGGTAATTACTGAGCGTGCTGACATTCACTGCATCAATTTTCATACAAAGCTGCAACAGGTAATCCTCGGTGAGCAAGAGCTATGCCGATGAATATCTGCTTCAAATGTAACCAAACACTGTTTTCGAGAGAGAGAATAATCATGGGAAGCTAAATAGATGAGGGAGGAGGAGAGGAAGGCGACAGAGAAAGAGAGCCAAAGGATGAGAAGGAGAAGGAGGGTGAAGGAGGAGAAAAAGAAGGGAGAAGGAAAAAGAAGGAGAGCTAAAGGAGAAGGAAGGAGAGCTAAAGGAGGAGGAGAAGGAAGGAAGAGAAGGATGGTGAAGAAGGAAAAGTGAGAAGTAGGGGAAAGGAGGAGAAAGGAGGAGGAGAAGGGGAGCCAAAAGAGGGGAAGGAGAAAGAGAAAGAAAAAGAAGCATATTGAAAGCTTTAACTGTGCTCCCTGCTCAATGTCTCTGTGAAACAAGAAGGAAGTTTCAGGGGTGGAGCTGGAATGCTGGCTTGACAGCATTTCTGGCAAGCTCTTGAGATTTTAGCACTTTTGCAAAAGCATCTGGTAAACAAACAAAAAAGCCATCAGTCAGCTGCAAGATGTAAAACATGACTGCAAAGGAGGCAGAATGCCACTTTGAGCAATGCCGTGAAAGGATCATCCAAATATAACTCTTCCCAGTTACAGCCTAATGTAAGCAACAGCATTAGAACATATTGGCTCTTGGAGTCAACGCAGCGCTATCGCTCAGCTGTTTTGGATTATGACAAAATGGAGCGTGACCCCATGCCAGGCCTAGCTAACAGGTGGGCCCTGTTTATTATTAATTCCTTCAGGAAGAGTTCCTACTTGGAACGGGGATGCAAACGTCACTCAAGCTTTCGCCCACAGTGCCTTGAATGGTTTGATTTGGAAATCAGCCCTTCAAAGAGGCTTTCTTTGAAAGGCAGAATCTGTCACTGGGAATCATCCATTAGGTAGAGCTGCTGGGTTTAATGGATTAATCAGATGGATTCACTAGCTGACATGCTTTGGATAAATGAAAAACATGTTTCCAATTTAAACAGAAGAGCAGAATTTCAAAACTGATATTTCTAAAAAAAAGTTTCTCAGCTTCCTTTTGCCAAAATATGGCATTTAAAGTATTATTTGTCTTTAGAAATATGTCCAGAGGTATCAACTCTACTTAACAACGGTTCACGCTACAATGCCTTGGTTAGATTTTCAATTGCCACAAGACTCTTTCTGGTTTTATTCCCAAAGTGCTTCACTTGTTCATATGTCCATTAACCAATTAAAAGATTTTTTTATTTAAAATAAGGCAAAAAATCCTAGCTCTTTTAGAACAGAATTACTTAAAAGCTGATTTTCTGCTTCTTTTGCAGAAACTATTTCTATTAGGTTACACTCAATAAGAAGATAAAGAATTGAAGCTCTGGGTAGTTATGCAGCTAGTCTTAATACTTCCACATTGTAGTTTAAATTAATTGTTTATGTTTCACGATCATTAGGTTGTTAAATTGGTAGTACTCAAGCTGAATCCTTCTATTAATGGACCAAGATACTTGGACATCCTTTATCAGATAATAAATATCTTCCACTTTTTTAAAAAACAAAACCCTGAAGATATTCTAATTGGTTGTATATCAGTTGTGCTTTGGACTGTGGAGGACTGTTTATAGTCATTCATACCCACGCTCTGTTCTCAAAGGATATTTAGAAGCTTCAGCTGATACAGAATATCATAGTGCAGACAATTATCAGTCCTGATTACTCAGCACATATGAGTTCACTGCTTTGCAAACTGCATTGTCTTCCAGGGTGCTTAACCTTTAAAGCCCTTCATGGCTTGGGACTGGGCTACTTCCAGGACCATCTCTCTCCAGCAATCTCTCCCTATCCCATCCAAATCAATAGGAAGGGCATGTTCCGACTACCATTGGCTAAGGAGTGTCAGCTACTGTTGGGAAGGAGATCCTTTCCTGCCATGGCATCAGTGGTGGGATTCAATTTTTTTTTGCTACCGGTTCTGTGGGTGTGGCTTGATGGGTGTGGCAGGGGAAAGATACTGTAAAATCCCCATTCCCTCTCCACTCTTGGGGGAAGGTTATCACCAAATCCTATTCCCTCCCCACCCCACTAACCTGCTTTCCAGCTCCATTCTTCTGTGCAGGGCAACAAAAGGAGACCCAGCCAATCAGCTGGGACTCGGGAGGCAGAGAATAGATGGGGGCGGGGCCAGTCAGAGGTGGTATTTGCAGGTTCTCTGCACTAATCAAAATGTCCACTACCGATTTTGCAGAACTGGTCAGAACCTGCTGAATCCCACCTCTGCATGGCATCTGTCCTTTGGAACATCATATCCCCTGAGATTAGATTGGCCCCATCGCTATTATCCCTTTTTAGGCCTTGAGAACTTCATTTTGTGCAGAGCCTGGGCTTGTGTGCACAGGAGAACAGAACTGGAAAGCAGGTTAGTGGGAGGGGGAGGGAATGGGATTTTGTAATAACCTTTCCCCTGGAGTGGGGAGGGAATGGAGATTTTGCAGTATCTTTCCCCAGCCACGCCCCCCAAGCCACACCCCCAAGCCACACCATGACACACCTACAGAACCTGTAGTAAAAAAATTTGAATCCCACCACTGATTTTCACTATGAAAGAGAGGCTAGGAAATTAAAATTCTCAAAACCCAATGTGGTACAAACCCTGTGAAAGCATACAGGTATTTTCCAAGTTTTTAAATATGATTAAGACTTAGCAGTTAAATCCTTTTTGAATGCCAAGAATACACCTAGTTTACCAGCTAAACCAAGTCTGTTAAGAGTTTTGGCAAATGCTCATGGTTTCAGATGTAGCATTTGTAGTTGCATGATCAGTCCATAAAACATCATGTCTTAGGAGCCCAAACATAATGTTTATGTTTTCAATCAGCAAAAATACAGACAAATGCCTGAAAATATGCCTTAGCAACCTGTACCATTCCAGAAGTTAAGGAGAAAATGTTAACAGGACATGATACCAATGCCCAAATTGACAATCTACTACACATTTTATTCTGAAAAAAACTATTCTGATAAATGCAGTTTATCTAACGCAATGTTGAATGTTGTTTTAGCTGTTGTGACTTGGCTTGCCTTAATTTTTTTTCATTGTCTATTTCAAAGTTGAAATAGGACAGAAATGGGAAAAGGGTAGCAATTTAAGCCATCTCCTACAGTCTGAAGAAATATGCAGCTATTTGAGGGTAGGAAGGGCAAATCCCAAACAGGAAGCAATTTGATTTGTTGCTATTTATCTAAAAGTCAGTAAGGTTTCTCTCTTTCTCTCTCTTTTTATTTCTGAGATTTGAAATAAACTAAATTTAATGCCAATAGCAAGAAGCAAGCATCCATCTGCCGTATATCATCAAAAATGTACAGTTAGTTAGGCACGAGAACAGTTAAAATAGAAATGGAAGTGATCTGGACCACATGGCTATTCAGAAGAGGAGGACTGATATATGTGACTCTTGGCATTGTGCAGGATTAATCATGTATTTCACTATGTACATTTTTCTCAGTGAAGTCATACTGGAGAGACAAGATACAACATATGTTCACAGAAAAGGATAGCTGCTATGAAACTGGCCGCTGAAGTTTTACTTCGTGAGATGCCTCCTAATATTTCATTTCCTTGGGGTATTTCATGCCTCAGAATTGTTTCCTGAACTAAATTAATTCCATAGTTAAAGGCTGTTCCCTTGCCATGCTGTACATTTTACCTTTTTGCAACAGTCTGCCTTGTATTGTCTTCCATCCATCCTTATGAATCCGTGGAGCCTCCAATTCAATTAGGATGCAAATCTCAGCCCATTGAGCTCACCTAAAAGTGAGCGGTGAAACCAGATGGGCTTGGTTCAGGATTCCAATCAGAATCTCTGCCTTTTGCTAGAACAGTTTGTCCCATTTTCCTTTTCTGCTGATTTCACAGCCACCAAGAGCAGTTAGTCCCTACTGGCAAGGATAAGCTAATACAATCTGTTAGCCATAATTTCAGGAGATGGTAGGTTGGAAATCCAGTGACTGAAGATGTGATCTTAGTCCATGGCTCTTCCCTACTAGGTATATAAAATAGAGGATTGATTCTACCATCATGGATAAAATAGGCTGCTTAGTAGTTGCCTCCCTCTTCTACCCCCCAAAAAAAAAAACCTGTGTGCCAGCTGCCACCTTATGCTTGCTTGTGCTTTGCTGTTACACAGTGACAGACTGCCAAAAACTGTGGAGAGGGAGAACGAAGGAGGGGAATGCTTGGGAAAACGAAAGTAAGTTCTGTATCTCCTCAAGACTGTGCCTCAAGATCACCCTGCTGGAAGAAGGAAGGAGCTGCATACCAAACTCCACTTGGACTGACCATTATGAAAACATCGTGCCTGAACCTGACTGGTTACACTGGGATGGAAAATGAGAGATAGTTAAGGGAAGGAAAAATAAAACTTGGGAATTTTGGTGCTCAGTTCTCAGTTTTGGCTTTGCAATACTGCAATACGCTTGATCTCTAATAAACTATACCTTTCTCAACAAATGGAGCCAAGGTTTGTTTCTATTTAGAGGTTTAAGTTGCGGCAGATCTGACACTGTGGTTCTGAAACACTTGGAGATTTCCAAGTCTGCTAATCTTTTTGTGGATAGATAGTGCTGTACTGTACTGGCCAATTATCTCCAATGCAATCATAAGATAAGATAAGATAAATTTATTGTCATTGTACTCAGAACCTGAGAACAACGAAATAAGGTGCTCTTTCACAACATACAACTGAACAACACCAAAAGACATATACAAATAACAATGTAAAACAAATTGAAACAATTAACAAATTGAAACAATCATTCTATCTTCCTGAGTTGTTCTCATAGGTATGACTTTCTACTGTAATATTTTAGAATAATATGTAAGGTTTGGAAGACTAGATCAGTACCTGGTGGGATAATAGGCTATTCTTTCTGCTGTCCATGCATTGGTTGTGTTCTTCTTGGCTCAAAGCAAAAATTAAAGCTGTATCTGTAAACTTGCAAAGCTGATAAAACTTTTCTAGACATATCAATAAATGGGATTCCTGCTTCTGTTACAATAGAAATGTTTCAGGGACAGCACTATTGCTTTTACTGGAGGACAGCAAGAAACGGGCATATATTTGTATTGATGATACTGTATAAAATACTGTATAAAAACCAATAGGAACTTCAATACCACGTGCACACCTCTTATTGTCAGTTTCTCAGATATTTTTCTTTAAATCCATCTAACTCAACCAGAGGTATCTGTAAAAGCAAACAATTCCACCAAAATGGTTAAGTAAACATTGTTGTATTGTGATACAAGGTCCATCCCTTACATTTGTGTCTATGATGTCATGATCAATGTACAAATGAAGCAGAGCTTGAATTGTGATGCTTTAATTGTGATCTTGTCTTTCGCTTTCCCCACATTTTCTTGCAGATGCCTATGAATCCAATCCCAAATGTCCAGGACATTTCCAACTACTACTTCTGCTTCCAACATAAGATCCTTCATTAGGAAATATACCAATAACTTGAATTGTTATGTACAATGCAATGGAATGAGATTAATTATCAGGAGATTATCTTCTAACCATGAGCTTCCTCAATGAAACACCAGATCAACCAATTTGGATATTTAATAAAAACCTGCATTAGCTGGAAATAATTGACTTGCATCTTAAAACTATGTTTAAAATTAAAGCTTACCGATAAAAGAAGGTATTTGTAGCTCAGGGTTGAACTGCCAGGTCCTTTGGTGTTGTCTGAGCTTGGTTGCTTTCTCACAGACATTTTATTAGCAAACTAGGTAACATCATCAGTGCTAACACTGATGATGTTACCTAGTTTGGTAATGAAACCAAGCGCAGAAAGCACCAAGGACCCCCAAAGCATATTACATACCTATACATCATTTGATATTTTTACCTCAATTGTTCTAATTCTGTCATTTCCCAAGATAGGTAATACAATGTTAAAAAGTAAAACAATCTAAAAACTTAAAAGCATAAATTATAGTTAACCTTAAAGGGACACATCTTACACAAGGTTTGCTTAACTGCCAATAGCAAGTGCTGAAGGACTTATAGACATTAACAACATCTACAGACTATGCAAAAGAGACAGTCAACCTGCCCCAAAGAGAACAAAAAGATTCCAGCACCTGTCCACCAGTAATCAGCACTCAGATCAGCATAGACTAACTCCAAGGCTGACTTCAGACGAACAGTCAAGTAAACAATACTCTAAGCAACAAACTGTCAAAGAGCCACCAGTAAACAGCCCAATCAAAGAATCTCTAAGACTGACCCCACCCACATAGACAGGCAAGACACAAGAATATAAACAGACAGCAAACAATACTCCTTACTAGCACTGATGATGTTACCTAGTTAGGGTAATGAAAAATCTGCAAGAATACAAGCAAGCTCACAGAGCACCAAGGACCCCCTCATTTCAATCCTGAGCTACAAATATTCTCCTTTATTATAGGATTGTGCTCCATAGTCCAGGACTTCCACGCCATGGAGGTGGGAGTAGGAAGTCACGGCCTGCAAAATGGCTGGAGCAGGACTGTGAATGAAACTCCGTGGCTTTAAAATGTATGTCAGAAGGGCGAGGCTTTGATTGCAATGTCAACACCCAGTCGTGCAGACTTTTGTAACACACGTTCCTTGTAGACACTCTTTCCAGAAAGCAGTCCATGCCAGAAAGATGAGCTTCTGGAAACAAGGACATCTTCCTAAGTCCTCTTTAGCAGATATTAATAGGTGGACAGGTTCCTCAAATTTTCTAATTTGTATCTACAGGTATAGTCCTCGACTTACAATACTTCATTTAGTGACTGTCAATGTTACAACTGCACTGAAAAAAGTGACTTGCAAATGTTTTTCATACTTACCACCACTGCACCATCCCCCATGGTCATGTGATCAAACTTCAGATGCTTGGCAATGGGCTCAGATTTATGACATGGGGTCATGTGATCACCTTTCACAACCTTCTGATGAGCAAAGTCAACAGGGAAGCCAGTCAGTGGGGAAACCAGATTCATTTAACACCTGTTACTAGCTGTTAGTTTAACAACTGCAGTGATTCACTTTAATCACTGTGGCAAAGAAAGGTGGTAAAATGGGGTGAAACTCCTTTAACAAATGTCTCACTTAGCAACAGAAATTTGGTGCTCTATTGTGGTCTTAAGTCAAAGACTACCTGTACTGTTCTTTTCTGTTCAGATGCCTAAAAACTTTATGGAAAATCTTAAATGCAGGAATTCTTCCCACCCCCCCACCCCCATTAGTTTTCATTCTATTCTGAGACAAAGTGAGATTATACATTTGGCCCTGGTGTGTGTTATGATTTCAACCAGTTGGTCATTCACTGCCCATTTTTTAGTTTACACCATGCTTTAAAATAGGCACACATGCACAGCCATACCCTCTTAAGAAAAGCCAGAGTTTCTTGTAGAAAACAGTAGAGGGCTTTGTGAGCATCTGATATACTAGTGAATTTCAAATTTTATAGCTTTCGCTTGTTTGTTTTTGTAGCATTCTACTGTTTCAGAAATACCCATAAATTGCCCTATATTATTGTGCCAGCAATGAGCTTCTCTCACACACATTTCATAGACGTTACTTGCTTTTTTTCCCCTCTCTTGCCTGTGGCTTATTCTGACCACAAAACAGAAAAAGACACATCTCCAAACATGCAAGCATAATCCATACTGGATGTTTTAGAAATGTTTGTTTTTATGAGATTATAGAGTGCTGGAGATATTTCAGACAGAAATGGGAGACTAGTTATCATATAGAAGTGGACTGGAAACACTGGATCTCCTGCTATAATGACGGGGCCCTACTGATTTTCTCATTGATCATTTTTCTTCTGATCTTATCCTTTTTCTTATTTTCAACTCAAACGTTGCAATTCTTAAAACTGAAATGAAGTCCCAAAATTGTAAACAAGGCCTACTCCTAAAATCTCATGAACACAAACTCATTAAAAATATTGCAAACTTAAACAATTTCCTCATACAATCAAGATAAATCCTACTATATAACAGTTATTCATTGAATTCAAATGAAGATAGTTTTCCTATTTAAATTACAGAAAAGAATTATAATTAATCATTATAATTCTCTCTCCTCCCCCCTCTCATCTACTTTATTTTAATTTTGTGAAATCTATAGCTCCATGTTTTGGAATATCTGTTCTTTAATTCATTCAGATTTTTTTTTAAAGTGTAGAATTAACTAGTGAATTCTACTCCCACCTTAGCCATAAACGTCACTCTCTTTCATCCCAACCCATATCACAGGTTTGTTGTTGTGGGGAAAATAGGATGTGTTGGATATGTTCACCACCTTGAGTTACATGCAAAAACAAAAGTGGGCTACAAATAAAATAAAAAATAAAATAAAAAGTGAAATAAGTTTTCCCCTCAGAATGAAGAAAGCAACTTACCCATTCCATTGTTATTCAACTTCTCTTCTGACTGCTCATTCTTTATGATCTGATTTGTGTTTTTTATGAGAACCTTAGGCATATGGAAAATCATATAAAAATTTGAAAAGAGCAGATATTAATATTATTAATATTCATTATCTGGAAATTCATATATCAATCTAGGCTTTCTGTTGGATTAACTTTTCATACATCAGTTGCAAAAGCACAGCATCAGGGGGAAAAAGACACAATATGAGAAAGAATTGAACAAGAAGAGCTAAGTTGATGTTTTATAAAGGGAGAATAAATTCTCTCAATTTTTTCCATGCCATGCATAATTGTATTCACATTGATTCTGTCCTCTTTTCCAAATATAAGAATGCAAGACATCCTAGTCCCAGGGTAAGGATAATATGATATACTACATAAAACCTTTTTAATAATAATAGCATCTGAAGGTTATTTGCAATCAAATGTTAGAATTTGAAATATGTAAGTTATTTATTTAACCAAGCCCTGATACAGTTGCAACCGTACACATATTTTCATAGGAATATGCCCCACTGAACATAATGTATTTTGCTTTTTGATACACAAAAGTCAGTATGAAAGATGTAGCCCTATTTAAATGAAGATGGGCCAAACAAAGAAGTTCGGATTCAAACTGCACAAAATAAGAAATGTGTAATTTGCTCTTTGAACTGTTTTAATAGCATAAATTGCAATTTCCCCCAAAAAATATAATCATATGCCTGGTGGGGAAAAAAAACCATGAGTGTCCATAGGGATATATTCCTGGAAAAATGACCAAACTCAGTAAGGGATGAGAAAAAAAATCAGCTGAACACAATATGAAGCAATGGCTAACATTTTTACTTTCAATAATATTAAGGGTGCTTATTAAACTATTTAAGAAAAGGGCTATGGAAATGGGTGAGGTCATTGTTCAGTCAAGTTTCAGTCAGAGGCTCTTTTTAGTGGGAGATTCTGAAGATGATCCCTAAATATATTGCAATTCTGGATTGACTTAACCTGCCTAACCTAACTATTTTGCTAGTTGAACTATAATGCTAACATTGTCCTGTTTTGTAAAGGCCAGCAGTCCAATTTTGTATGTGTGTTTGTTGTGTGTGGGGGAAATATAATACATCAGAATGTGCAAAAGCGTCCTATCTTTGTCAGAGCACAAAGATCCATATAGGTCAGGTGTATCAAACTAGCGGCCTGCGAGCCGAGTACATCACGTGCAGGCCACATCCACCCTGGCTCCACAAAGGCAAAAAAACATCACAATATGTCACAACATATCATGTGACATGATAGAGTTTGACCCCGTGATCTAGGTCAAAGCTGTCCGATCTTTGCAACTTTAAGATTTATGGACTTCAACTTCCAGAATCTCCCAGCCAGCTATGCTAGCTGGAGAATTCTGGGAATTGAAATCCACAGGTCTTAAAGTTGCCAAGATTGGACACCTCTGATCTAGGTAGTGTAAGAGGAGAACATGAATAAAATCCATTGTGTATTGTGTAACTGTGACTCAAACCTCAAACTGCAAGTTGATACTTTTCTACTGTACAAGGGAGAGTTGAAACGTTGAACAATCACACGTTGTGCTCTGAGAAAGTGTGTACATGTTGGGAAGCATCTAACTTCCTGATGTGCCATATTAGGTGATGAATTGTATACTGAAATTCAATAGGTAGATTGTAAACCAAGCCATCATAGGATGGGGCGGTAGGTTAGGGTATAAAATAGAATGCAAATTTTGCTCTGGGTTCCTCCCATCTGCCAGGGTAGGAACCCGTTTCTGCAGAAATGCTACAATAAAACTGTTTTCCTTGGATCAATATCGAATCTTTGGTGGTCTTTCAAGCCCCCACCCCACAGTAGAGAAAATCCTTCAGGTTTCCAAAGCCTTTAGATTCTCAAAATTAAAACAAAAGATCAGAACAGAGTCATAATCCAACTGGTAGTAACATGGAGCACGTGTCTATGGATTTTTTTTCATGCAAATCTGAAAGGATAGAAATTCACATTCTCTAAAAGTTTTATTCATTCGTGCACATTAAACGTTCGATGGCTTTAATATCAAATAATGACTTCCAATTGAAATACACATGATCCCACCATCAATTGTATAGTCATTAAATAAAGCCATGAATAAAGGGGCATCAACAACTTCAAGGGCACAAGATTTTAATTCAATGAAATTCAAAAATTAGAATCTCAGACTTTCTCCCTTTCAATGCCTCAGCAGTACTCATCCACCGTCTGCTGAATGCTCAGCTTGTTTGCCTCTTGATGACCTTGGTTATTTTAATCAACTCAATGTGCCTAAAATTATAAAACATGAGAGCTGTGACATCCAGTTCAGTGGGAGCCACATGTCTGCAGTTCAAGGATACTTTCTTTGTTGTTAAACCTTTTAGCACATGAATTTTCCAAATTAGAGAGAGCAGGAACCAATGAAACCACAAGAACCTACATTAACCTATTCTGAGTTTTCCAGAACTGTCTTTAATTCAATATTATATAAAGAAATGGATAGGTTTACACAGTTTCAGGGCTGCAGTACAAACAAATAAACAAAAAAAAATGGAAAAAGAAACCTACTCAACTGTCCTACTTTTTCATGCTCAAACCATTAAGCGGCTTAGTGAAAATATTTCACTAAGCATCTACATGGAATGGGTGGAAAATAATACAAGGCACACAAATGCTAATATACCTCTATATTGAGCCTTGCTGCTAATGTGCTGCCTTTTGGAACCAAATCAAAATAAACTTTGCAGCAGTTTTGCCTGCTGTGCTTGATTTTCTCCAGGGCTGAAAATATTGGCTTTTTTTAAAGTTATGGTTTGATCCTTCTTTGCTTGATTTAAATCAAACGTTCAGATATTTAAGGATCCTAAAAGACATTGAAGCTTAACTTGAGGGAGCTTAGATTTCATGGGTTTAATTATCTGCACTGTCTTTGTCTAGCATAAAACCAAAGACTTCACTGGCTTTGTCTAGTCTGAACCAAACACAAAATTGTGAGAAGTGCAATAAAAATGAAACAAATTTTTACGGAGAGATCAGAGACAGCTCTAAACCAGTATTTTTTTTTACTCAAGTCAAACGTAAAATAAATAAGCCTCCTGCATATTTATATTCCTCATTTAGTTAATTGGTCAACAATGGGAAAAAGAGCTGAAGAAGTGAGTGACAGTTTGGTCTAATGGTTAAAGCACCAAGTTAGAAAGCCGGAGACTGTGAGTTCAAATCCCGCTGTAGTCATGAATCTCAGCTGGGTGACTTTGGGCCAGTCACTGTCTCTCAGCCCAACCCACCTCATAGGGTTGCTGTTGTTGGGATAATAGGAGGCAAAAGATATGTTGGATATGTTCGTGAACTTGAGTTGTTTAAAAAAGAACAAAGGCAGGATACAATTAAATAAATAAATAAAGCCCCTTAGTCCTGCCATTGTATCATCATTGTATCGTCTGCCCTTATAACTTGCAGACTTACAAAACACATATAGAAATCTTTAGGAAAAGAAAGAGGGCATCCCCTGATCGTAAAAAATTGATTTGCCTTTGCATTCTGAGAAGTTGTAGGACTCTTGTCCACTCAACACTGAACATTAGCTAAGCTACTTGATGCTTCTGATCACCTATGAAATAGGGCCAATCTTATTCTACAATATCTACATCTATCTATCTATCCATCCATCCATCCATCCAATTTATAATTTTCCCTTGCAGCAATAGATCACAGAAGATGTTTTACCATCAAGGAGTTCTTGTTTAAGCAGTCCAAGATCTTCCTATTTGACAGAGGGCTAGCTTGATTCCTATGCTGTACATCTGCAGTAATGGTTCAAGCCAAAAGATGATATCAAGCAGAACTAGGTTTCTATGATATTTTATGGAGATGAACTCTTGACTTTGTAGCCATGTGGATGCAGCACTCCAGCTGTGCTATTATTTATGTCAAGGCATATTTATAGTGGAGTAGCCCAGTTTATCAGCTCTTATCTAAGTGACAAAGACTCCCTCAGAGCTTCAACTGGAGACATTACTCACCACTATTACTTGATAGCACAATTTATTCCAGCTCCTCATCTACATCCATTATATTCTCCCCCACCTTTGCAGACCAAGAAATTAGGAAAGGTCCCTTCTGTTGACTCAGCTATGGCTTATCTAACTGTTGTCTAGTCTACAGATCTTCCTCCTGTCTCTCAAGGACATTCCCGCATAACATTACAGATGTACTAGGAAGGAAGGAAGGAAGGGAGGGAGGGAGGAAGGAAGGAAGGAAGGAAGGAAGGAAGGAAGGAAGGAAGGGAGGGAGGGAGGGAGGGAGGGAGGGAGGGAGGAAGGAAGGAAGGAAGGAAGGAAGGAAGGAAGGAAGGAAGGAAGGAAGGAAGGAAGGAAGGAAGGCCCCCTGCCTTCATCAAGATAGAATCTATTAAAATTGTTCTGTAGGCACAAAACAAATCCATAACATATTGGAAGGCAAGACACTCATTGTTACACGAAAGGATGAGTTCTATTCATGAAAAGGAACCAACCCAGAGAATAAAGAATACTCTTGGATTGTATGTCTTCACGGAGCAGTAAGTGAAGACTCTAACCAATATCTGTGCTTCCAATACAAATATAACTCATGTGAGCTATCACCTCTCTCCTAATGAAATTAATAAATTTGTAAGATCTCATATTCAGCTAAATTGCATCACTACTGTGGTAGCTTTGCCATGAAAAAAATGTGTTGCAAACTGAAAATAGAAATCCTATCTTATTGTTACTATTTCTTACTATGGATAATTGCTGAATAGATGAATAAATACCAGTATTGCTAAATTAAAACTGCTGAGTTTGTTTACATTTATTTGTTTACAATGATTTGCATCCTTTTTTGGCTATTAATAAACTCACTGATAGCAGCTACAACAGCAATACAAAATCAATAAACCAACATTGAAGGGACAGGCAGTATAGAAAATATTTAATGTTTTAAAATGCTTCTTTGTTAAAATACAAAAAAATGCTCTTAAAATCAAACCTTTTAAAGGCAAAGCAAAATTTATACACAATTCAGAATTTGGTCTGAATTTATTTAGATGCATGAATAAAATAGATTTTCTGAACTGATGTGTACATCAGAATCAAACTGGACCTGACTTATATATACTTCTATCCCCCATTATAGTGGACAATCCTCCAAATATTTTAATCAGAAACCTCTTTCATGGTCATAACCTTTGGGTTATTGGTAAAGTTCTGGGAAATATTTTTCATCAATGTCTTGGATGATGGATTTTTCATGATGTTTAGATGTCTTGCTCTGAAATTCAAGCTAAATTGCAATCTTCAGAATGTTAAGGCTATTGATTTCTTTAAAGCAAAACAGTAAGGTGATTGAAATGGCCCTATGGGAACACTTTCTCTTTAAGATTAAATCTGTTTTCTCCATTTATTGAGTTGTGTATATGACTATCCATTTAGCCTTTGTACGGACAATCTCATAATTTTGATCTAATTCTTTTTCTCCTCTTGAAAACTTTCCACTCATGTAATAACTTTTTCTTTACTTGAATGGGCAAGTCCTAACTTAAGCTTTTAATTGTTTAAAAGCAGGGTTGCTAGTTTCCCATTAAATATATTACCTCTGCCAAAAATATGTTCAAAGAAAAAAATATCCTCAACTAAGTCACTAGACATATTTTTTTCTCAGTAAAAAGGCATAGGAGTACTCAGGTTTTTTACTGTTTTGAAAAGCATCTTTCACTTTAATGTTATTTGTAAATATGAAAGAAGGGAATAGAAGTTGTGGGTGCTCCATCACTGGAGCCTTTCAAAAAGAAACCGGACAACCATTTGTCTGAAATAGCTTGAGCAGCGAGTTGGACTAGAAGATTTCTAAGTTCCCTTCCAAATCTAGGATTCTATGTTCTATGTTCTAAACGCAAGCCATGACTCTTTGGATTTAAGGCAGTAGGTGTGGGAAACAAATCCAAACAAGGCAACTCAACATCTGCTTATATCCTGACTTGTTTAGAAATGATTAGTTATAGTTTCCCATTTCTAACAGGACACTAGAAAACACATGTGTGAAACGTGCTATCCTATACTGCATATCAGCCGCATTACTTCCCAGAATAATTAATAGCATTGCAAATTATTTATAAGTGAAGGAGGATTAATAGTTTGGGATGGTTTGCAAACGAATACAACTTTACTGGATAATTTTATTTAAAGGGATTCAAATAAGCCATTAAGTGGTTTAGTTTGGTGAAACTTAATTAATTTTTTAAAAAAACTCTTGAGTATTTGTGGAAGCATAAATATCATATAGTCTTCTGAGTGAAATCTTTTAAGTGCCCAAGACAATACTCACTTATTAAAAAGCAGCTGTTCCTAACTTAGACTGGATTATTCTGTGGCTATTTTTATCATCGCATGTTGTTTAAAAAGGGACTTGGGAAAAACAACATTGCAATCCATCATGTGTATCTTTAACTATTCAAATAATATCTTGGCTTAAAAAATATGCATTAACCAGGTCAAACAGTAGGATAATCCTTGATTTACAGCCACAATTGAGCCCAAAATTTATGTTGTTAAGCAGGACAGTTGTTAAGTGAATTTTGCCCCATTTTATGACCTGTCTTGTCACAGTTGTTAAGTGAAGCCCTGCAGTTATTAAACCAGGAACACCACTGTTAAGTGAATCTGGCTTCCCCATTGACTTTGCTTGTCAGAAGGTCCCAAATAGGATCGCCTGACCCTGGGACATGGCAAGCGTCATAAATATGAGTTAGTTGCCAAGCTGAGTATTGATCATGTGACCCCGGGGATGCTGCAATGGTCATAAGTGTGAAAAACAGTCATAAGTCACTTTTTTTTCAGTGCCAGTCAAACAGTCACTAAACGAACTGTTGTAAGTCCAGGACCATGTATACTTCTTCATTCGATTCTCCCCATGGATCAAATGGCACAGAGAGGAGGAAGATGGCTCATGATAAAGGAGTTAAGATTCAGCACTTGATTTAATAGCTGCCGATTGGGGCAAAAGGGGAGGAAAGGGGGGAGAAGAGGAAAGAAAGAAAGAAAAGACAAATATGTACAGTCCCATATTTACAAGGGGGGAAAAAATCCACATGCTGGTGCATAAAAGTCTTCCACAGCATGTGAATAGGGTGAGGTCAGAATCAATATTGACATTAAAGGAACCAAATTAACAATCCACACCAATATATTTCAAACAACTTCAGCATTGATAAAAGGCCTTAGAGATTATAAAAAATGTCGATACTTTATTACATTCTTCTTACCTGAAAGCAAAAGTCTTTTTTTCTTGAAGATGACAAATCACAAGAAAGGAAGTTGGGCGACATTATCTTATTCTTGGCCACATTGGGATCATTTGTTGTTCCTTTATAAATGCTTAGCGAGCGCCCTTCGCGGCTTCCATTTTAGTTTCACATCCGGGACCAAATAGCAAACCTAAGGGAATTTCGTTTTAGCTTCCACTAATCAAAATTCATGTCCATGTGGATGATAATGCTAAATAATTATAATGTGTCACAATGATGGGGTTTTGCAATGCTACACAATGTATAGGGTGCTTTGTGTATCATTTAAAGCAAGGGTCTCCAACCTTGGCAACTCTAAGACTTGTGGACTTCAACTCCCAGAGTTCCTCAGCCAGCTGGCTGAGGAACTCTGGGAGTTGAAGTCCACAAGTCTTAGAGTTGCCACGGTTGGAGACCCCTGCTTTAAAGCACAAAACCTTTCATTCTTACTCTTTCCAACCCAATAGAATTATTAGACACAAATTACGTAAAGGGATTTGAAACTAGAGATCATCCTTGATTTGCAACCAGTCATTTATCAGCCTTTTGAAATTACAGCAACACTGAAAAAAAAATGAATTATGTCCGGTCCTCACACTTATGACCATTGCAGCATCCCCACAAATTGGACACTTCTCAACCAACATCTATTTATGATGATTGCAGTGTTCCTGGGTCATGTGGTCACCACTTATCACCTTCCTACCCGGCTTCCAATTAAGTAAAGCCAATGGCCGGAAAGCCTGATTTTCTTAATAATTTACATGATTCACTTAACAATTGCCATGCTTTGCTTAACAAGTGTGGCCAAAAAGGTCGTAAAACTGGATGCAACACGCTTAACAGCCATCTTACTTAGCAATGGAAATGCTGGTCCCAATTCTAGTCATAGGTCAAGGACTACCAGTATGTCCATGACCACAAAATATATACGTAAAGGCAACATGTACATATCCTCCCACACTCAACCAGAGGTAGGATTTAGCCGGTTTGGGCCAGTTCAGGTGAAATGGATATTAAATTTACATCTGGTTTGCCGAACCTGTAGTTGAAACGACTGACTGGCCCCACCCACCCCTCCCCTCCCAAGGTTCTTCACGTGGCCCATTTTGGATGCAGGTAAGAGCAGGGTCTGCGCGGAGGCTCTAGGAGGGTGAAAAACGGCCCTCCTGGAAGTTCTGGAAGTCTGGAAATGGGCCTGTTTCCGACTTCCAGAGGGACTCCAGAGCCCAGGGGAAGCCGTTCTCGCTCTCCCAGAGGCACAAGGGACTTTGGAGAAGGTGAAAAATGGCTCTGGTAGGCCATGGCCACAAAGGCCACGCCCACCCGGTAACCAGGCAGAGAGCCGGTTGTTGGGATTTTTGAATCCTACCCCGACTCACACATATACACTCACACAAGCAACAATTATGGACACATCATCATTAAATATCTGAGGAGAAAGTGCACATACAGAAATATAGACACATGTTACTTCATTAGTGTGAAGAAAATATCAGTGCCTCTTATGAAAACTGTGAATAAAAGGATTGGAAAGAATTTTTAAAAAAAACGTGATCTCAATGCTTTTTCTATTTTGTTTTTGAAAAAAAAGTAGGCAGAGCCATAGGGATGATGAGGCCATAGAGCTGAGTAGGTGGAGCCTTCTGAGAGGAGCGGTTTCGGGATTCAACCGCAGAAATGATATAACACACAAAGACATCACTATTCTTATTCTTATAATTGTTATTAAATTTATTTCCTGCCTATCTTGCCATGGGGCTATTCTAGGTGGCGTACAACAATAACAAAAATGAAGAAATCAAAAGGAAGTTTAAACAAAGTGAAAATAAAATAACAGAACAATAAAATAAAACAGAACAATAAAATAAACAAAGAAGAAGCAAACAAAGAAAATACATCAATGTGACTGGTATTAGTAAATATTAATTAGTAAAGAATTAATATTAGTAAAATGCTATTACTTTATTAGTCTAAGAGAAAATCGTGTTTGCTAATCATGCTATTAGCTAATCATGCCATTCAGAGGTCACATAACATAAAAAAAAATCAATTGTGTCCACAAATACAGGATACAAATAAAAAACTATTTTTATAGAAAATAAAATATATTGTATTTTAACTATAATATATTTTACTTTATTAACTTTGTATTTAATACATGTATTTAATAAATATATAATTATTGCACAATATATACGTTTCAGAAGTAATTACTATTACAGTGCTATTTAAATTTACATTGTGTTGCAAACACTATCATTCTCTTCTACTACGTTAAGATATCAGGATTTTTCAGAAATGCAAATCAAATAACAGATAGATATTTCAACATAGAAACTCCTTCCTTCTGTCAACAGAGGTGTGAATTCAGATGGTGTGTGTACTAGAAATATTTTTGCTGGAAGTTTTCATGCTCTAACATAACAAGACAGACAGATCCTTGAGGAAAGCTTCATTGGTGTAAGATTCATTCATAAAAATAAGTGTTACAAACTAATCCAGGATCTGTTTATATATAACTGTGAAAGGGAAAACTGAAGAACAAAACTGACAGTTAAAATGATAAGGCTTGGCAACAGTTATTTTCTCTTGCTTCGAAAGTTGTTCTAATCAGTGTTACAGAAATGCTCACAGACGCTGGAGGAAACAGAATAATAATAATTTTTTAAAAAACAGATTTAAGCATAGAAATTATTAATTGATTTTATTAGATGTCCAGATTCTAAATTCTCCCAGTTAAAATACAGAAAAATTAAAATTAAAGATATTTCTGATCCACATAAGCATTGTTTTAAAATCCTCCAAGATCACACACACATTGTAAGCTGAATTTGGGGTGGAGGTTTACTTCTGATTAATCCAAAAGAATTTGTTATTAATTTCTATATTTTTACACAATTAAAACTGTGCCATTGTGAGCATGTGATCGGAAAACAGTAAATTGAAGATTAGGATTGTCTTGACGTTTTGAAGCCTTGTTCTTGAAGTTTCAACTGTCCCTCTGCTAATATACTTTTTAAAGTCTCTGTTAATATTGATTCTTTCACATGAATATTTTATCTGCAATAATAACCCTTTTCTGAGTCTCACAAAAAAAAAATGCCATCCATTATTTTTGAACTTGCATGACCTATTGAATACCATGTCACATTTCTTTATGTTTGCTTGGTAGCCCAAATTCTTATAACTTTCACAAACATCTAGAGTCCCCTTCCGCACACTGAATTTCATATTGTTCCTGTTTAAACTTTGAATAACTTGTCAGATAAAGGTGACGATAATCTGTTACCCTCTATTGTTTCATTTCATCGCAGAAGCTAGAAATGACCCAGATGTTCAAACAAATGTATATGCCAAACGTCACAGCTCTGGGGGAAAAAAAGATCTTATCATATATGCCACAAATATTTAAGCAGTAAGGCAACATAAAAACATTCCTTATTTTTTCAAACTTGCTTTCCACAGCATTGGGCCCCTTCTTTAGAAAAAGGCAAACAGAAGACTGTTTGCTTGCTGTAGCTTATCGTAATATCTCCATTTGTGGGGAAAATCATTTATAACAACCGTTAAATATATGAAAGTATATCCTTGCATTATTAAATGCATATATGGAGCCGCTTGCATTCTGCTGCTATAATAAGCCACTGGGTAGAAAGCATGAGTCAATGGCAATTCTGCAGAAATCGTTTAATTCGCACTAAGTTCTTGAAAAAGACTCTTGTCTTGAATATAAGACAGGATAGTCATCATTATGAGGAAACTCATACAGTCCTTCCTGAGACTTCTTTGATAGGGTGAACTAGAAGAAAAAGTAGACGTTATAGGTATTGTATACATTTTTATTATTATTGTTATTATTCATTGCACAGTCAGCCAGATGTTCAGACTGGGTTTGGCATTTTTGTCTACCTATCGAGTCCTTACCAAGGACCTGGGATAGGCAAATCTAGATGTTTGATGGTGTTACAGATATTGCCGCAGGATGGAAGCTGTTCCGAGTAAAGCTGCCTTCTGCAATTGACTGATGGCAAATTTGTCAATGCCTATGGTGTTCCAAGTGGTGCTCCAGTTGTTTTGGGACTGCACCCAAGGCGTTCTTCTTCTTCTTCTTCTTCTTCTTCTTCTTCTTCTTCTTCTTCTTCTTCTTCTTCTTCTTCTTCTTCTTCTTCTTCTTCTTCTTCTTCTTCTTCTTCTTCTTCTTCTTCTTCTTCTTCTTCTTCTTCTTCTTCTTCTTCTTCTTCTTCTTCTTCTTCTTCTTCTCCTCCTCCTCCTCCTCCTCCTCCTCCTCCTCCTCCTCCTCCTCCTTTACCGGTTCTGTGGGCTTGGCTCGGTAGGCGTGGCAGGGGAAGGATACTGTAAAATCTCCAGTCAAAGGTGGTATTTGCTGGTTCTCCAAACTACTCAAAATTTCCGCTACCGGTTCTCCAGAACTGATCAGAACCTGCTGAATACCACCTCTGCACAGTACAGTATATCCCTTTTAGAATTCCTCCAAATCAAAGAAGGATAAATTGTTTCCAGGGGTGGGCTTCAAAAATTTTAGCAACGGGCTCTCTGCCCAGTTGCTGGGTGGGTGTAGCCATGGTGAACATGGCCTAGTCAGCCTTCTGCACCATGGGGGGGGGTGTTTTTGCCCTCCCCAGGCTCCAGAGGTTTTATTTGAGCCTCCTGGAGGGCAAAAACAGCCTCCCGGGGCTCCGGAGACTCTCTGGAAGCCAGAAATGGGCCCATTTCTGAGCTTCCTAAACTTCCAGGAGGTCCATTTTTCGCCACGTGCACCCCGCACTTACCTGAATCCAAAACAGGCTGCATGGGGACTCCTGGGAGGGAAGGGGCAGGGTGGGTGGGTCCAGGCAGGAGTGGGATTTGATGGTTCTCCAAACTGCACAGAATCTTAGCTAGGGGCTCTCCCGAACCCCTGCAAACCCCCAGCAGCCCCCCACCCCTAATCGTTTCCGGATATGTTATTATCCTTTAAAATTAAAACTGCACTAATTTCAGAAAAATAGAGAAAAAAACAATGAGACAATGAATCAGATTATAAGGAACAACCCCCAAATGCACAGGACCTGGAGTGGCCTCTTGCAGTGTCAGATTGTCATTTGTACATGTATGTTTACATACATATAGTACATACAGACATACTGACAGACAGATTGACTGATTGATTGATTAGCCTATAGGCTATGTCAATGTACACGTTACAACACATATTACCAATAAAATTCCAAACAAACAATTTAAAATGAGAGTTGGGTAAAATAGTTATAGGATAAAATACAATAATTTAATATATGTAAAATAGAATAAAATGACATAAAATTATATTTCTGTATCGCCCCTGCAATCTACCCCAATCAGGCCCACATATGCCGATCTCAGTCAGACCATTTTAGTCAAAAATTGTGCTGTATTAAATTTTGTTTTCAGATTCTGGCCAAACATGAGGTATGTTGCTTTAATATGGGCCTCCATATGTGGATCAAGGTACTTATCTCTTAACCCTTTATACAAACAGCAATTGAATAATACAGGAGTTGGATCTTCTACCTCTTCAGCTCCATGGATACATGTACATTCATTGTATGGGATACAATGGAATCTCCGAAATGTATCAAGCTGTTCGAATCTTGGTAGATGTCTCCCTGAGATGTTTTGGCAATTGTGATTTTAAATATTTGTCCAGTTGGAAGGTGTGTTTATATTTGCTCAGCCATTTCAGACTACCAGCCTTACTAAGTGTGGCGGCTATGTCATTTTGAGGTTCTATATCCACAATTCCTTGGCCAATTTTTTTTTTTTGTTCTCCTGTTACACAGGGGCGCTTACGTACCTAATGCATAACAATTGGAAATTATTTTCCCTTTTCATTCGAAATGAATGATTCCGTCACTCAGATCTTCAATTCTGTATGTAATATATCAGGTACTTGTATTTGTATGATGAAAGTTGGCTGAGGTTGAAATTTGAAAAGGACCATCAATGACCTAACTTGGGGTTTGGCTCAGTAAAATAGTTTGTGCTCAGTTCTTTTTCTTTTCTTTCACCCTGTTCAAGAGTAATTAAAGAATGAATCAACCAAGCCAGGATTGAGATTGTGGTTCCACAGAATCACAGTATTTTCTCGGTGACCGCTAAGCTAGTCTTTCTTCCTAATGGCTTCTTAAATTTCACTTTGTTAAAAAATGTGGTTTATATATGGCTGTAAATAATTCTTTAATGGAAGGAAAGTGTTATAACACAATCATATACAAGATTGTGCCATGTTTCTCCATTTTATGCATTGATGACACTTTATAGTTAGCGGAGAGAACTCAAAAGCCTTAGAAAAAATACACACAATCTGTCCGTGTTTAAGCAACGCTGTATGCTAGCAATGTAAGCCCTTCCAAACAGGGATTTAGAACACAGATGTTCTGATAGGCCTTTGAGACTCACAATTCCAAAATTGGATCTCATTTTACTAATGGATTATCCTTATTGTGAACAGCAAAAAATGTTGAACAGGGTTAATTAAGTAGAGGTGATTGGTTGAGAAGTGGTATTTCCTTGTTATGGAAAACAGTGAATCATTTGCAGACAAATAACCCTTCAGGAATGTCATTCTGCTATTATCAACCATATAAACCACAAGTAATGGGCTCTGGGACTCTCAGCAGATTTAAAAGTGGAGCAACTATCATAATACAGCTCTCCAAAGAGACCTTTCCTACCTCAGATTTCACCAGAGGAATTGTTCCTGGACTATCTCTCCTGACAAAAAAAACGCCACACTATATGAAAAGCATACTTGCTAAATGAAAAGATCCACGGAGATGCAGAAAAATCTTTTATTTAAACCAAGAAAGGGCAATTTATGTGTATCTCTATTTCTGTTTGTATACTGCTGACTTTCAGTTGACATATACGGCTGCCAATAAAGCAGGTTCTAGAGAGGAAGCTTTAAGTTACATAAAACAGGGGTAAAGCTAAGCTCCTTCAAAGTACAGGTCATCTTCGAGTTTTGACCACAATTCAGCCCAAAATTTATGTTGCTAAGTGAAACATTTGTTAAGTGAGTTGGTCCCATTTTTACGACTGTTCTCGCCACAATTGTTAAGCAAATCACTGCATTTGTTAAGTTACTCGAGCTGTGGTGGCATGGTGGTAAGAATGCAGTATTGAAGACTAACTCTGCCCACAGCCAGGAGTTTGATCTTGACCGGCTCAAGGTTGACTCAGCCTTCCATCCTTCCGAGGTCAGTAAAATGAGGAGCCAGATTGTTAGGGGCAATATGCTGACTCTGTAAACCGCTTAGAGGGAGCTGTAAAGCACTGTGAAGTCCAAGTCCTATTGCTATTGCTACTAATATGGTTGTTAAGTGAAAATGGCTTCCCCATTGAGTTCGCTTGTCAGAAAATCACAAAAGCTGATCACATGACCATGAGATACTACAGCCATATAAATATAAACCAGTTGCCAAACATCTGAATTTTGATCATGTAACTATGGGGATGCTGCAATGGTCATAAGTGTGAAAAACAGTCATAAGTCACTTTCTTCAGTGCCCTTGTAATTTTGAATAGTCACTAAAGTGAACTGTTGTAATTCAAGGACTACCTGTACAATACATATAGAAGAGAATATACTGTGTGTAGCTCAGGATTGAACAATGGAGTCCTTGCTGCTTTTTGAGCTTGGTTTAAGCTCTGAGAGCACCAAGGACTCCATGATAGATATAATACAAAAATAGAATAAAACAATAAGGACACCCAGATACAATCCAACAGACAAAGCAGGACTAAGGATTTCCTTGGAGATGAGCAGCAGTGACATCAATGATTTATGGTATTGCCATCTCTGAGGCCTTTTCCTAAGCCACACAAAGCAGAAGTGACTCTTTCTGTTAAGTTTGGAGAATAAGGAGACCAGACATCTGACCAGTGACTTCAACTCTTTAATAGTAACAGGAATCAGAATGGAACAGAGCAATGCTATGGGCAGCAGTAACCCTTTTATAGGGCTAGCTGCTGCCTTATCAACCAATGAAAATGTGCAACAGGTTCCAACTACTGACCAATAAGGACAGTCCCAAAAGTGGCCAACCAGGGACTGGTTCTGGCCCAATCCCAAGTTGTTGTACAAGGACCAATCAAGTGTGCAGGCTTTCAACCCCTAATTTGCATTTAGGTTATTCATTTTTATTGATTCACAACACTTTCCAATAGATTCTTTTGATGTAATATGACTTATTTCATTTAGGATTTGCAAGAAAAACACCAAGGACTTCGAATGGCGACTGGAAACAAGATAACTGATAATTCAATTCATCCTTCTGAGAACAGGATAGAACCCAAATTATATTACTACCAAATAGAAGTTAACAGCAGTGGTGGGATTCAGCCAGTTCACACCAGTTTGGGAGAACCTGTTGTTTGGTGAACTGATTGTTGGAAGAAATCATTAGGGCAGAGAACCAGTGGTTAAATTATTTGAATCCCACCACTGGTTAACGCTAAGTATTCAGAAACAAAGCAGCCATTTCAAAGGGTGTTCCCTAAGGATCTATACTGAAATTGGTAGTATTTTGTTTATTAATGAGATGATGGAGTCAAGCAAGAATGATAAACAAGTCATGCTTGAAAACAATCTAAATTATTCAAGACATTGGACCATGAAATGCCCTGAAAGCAGGTAAAGTGTTAGTCTCACAGTAAAAGCTAATGCATTTATTGTAGCACGGATTATAGTTTATGCCATGTACACTTGTCATTATACTTGTCAAACACAGATTTATACAGAGTATAAAGCAGCCTTCCAGAATCTACTACCAATTAAGATTATAATTCTCATTATTAATGGCTACCCTGGCTGGTTTAATTGACTGTTTCATCCTGCAAGTCTGAGAGGACATTTAACTGGAGAGTTCTGACACAGAGTGGGAAAATTTTTTTTTCCCAATGAGACTGATTGCCAATATGAAAATAGGTGTATTTTTAGTAGAACCTACTGCCATATGTATAGGGATGGCCCCTGCTTTAGATAATTTAAAGTGAGAATTAAATCAAATTTGTATAAATCAAGAGATTGAAAAGTGTTAGCTGTGATGCACAAATGCAACTTCCAACATCAGAAGGATTATCCTTCCTGAATATGTTTTGCTGTTAGAACGAAATGAACTGTAAATTAAAATAATTGCCCTGATAGATCACCACAGCCCTCTTCAATATTGACTATGCTTTGAAACACGGATGTCGCAAATCACAATCTTCTCTCACTTTCTGACAGTCTTTGGTTATTTCTATTAATCTTCTCCAGAAAATAGTCTTTAGGTAGAAAGACCGTTGAGGCTGTTCCTGGGGTTTTAGAGCCCCTTCATCATCACACAATCATTTCCATATTGGGGAGATCGGGAATGGGAAATACAGCTACAGATTATCTAATGGAAACAAGTCATATACTGAGAAAATCCACTGTGGTGCTCTTTCTCTTTCTCTCTTTGTTCCAAATCTCTAATCTCTTATTTTCTCATCTTTGCAAATCTATCAGATTTGTGGTGGTGCAGTGGTTAGAATGCAGTATTGCAGGCAAACTCTGCCTACAGTCTAGAGTTCGATCCTAATGGGGCTCAAGGTTGACTCAGCTTTTCATCCTTCCTGAGATCAGTAAAATGAGGACCCAGATTGTTGTGGGAAATATGCTGAAAACTGCTCAGAACATGCTGTAAAGCACTGTGGAGAGGCATAGAAGTCTAAGTGATATTGCGATCAGATTCAGTTCATCAAAACTGTTATGCAGCATACACCAAAAATCAAGTCCCAAAGACAATTTATTACATTATATTAAAAGTTCAGACTGATTGTCATTTTCCTCTAAAGACTTACTTCTTCCATGTAGGATCTTTGAACATTCCTACATACAGTAACATTTTCTCTGATGTTTTCAAATTATACTGCAATGGTCTCCTTTACATGGTCTATGGCCTAATGGGGCCTGACGTTTGGTACACGCTGTATGTATCTATTTTAAATTTTGGACTAGAATTTGTAAGTGTTATGGAGCACATGTCTAACCTAAACATGCATTTTTGTTTGTAACTTTACAAAATAATATTTGCAAGCTGTTTTCTCTATCCTAATGGATCTTTGTACATTATTTAAATGAATAAGTGCAGTCACAGGCAGACTTTCCCCTACAAACATAAAACAAAACCAAGCAAACAAAACTATCCAGTTTCATGAACAGAATTTGGAAAAGGGCAAACTGTGAGCGATAACTAAGCTTCCATTCATGTATTGAATGTGAATTAAATCCCTGCATGGAGGGGGAAAATGGCTGAGCATCCAAACCACATCCTCCCAGTTAGTAAAGGGCCTTGAGAGGCTCTACAGCCACCATCTTGGTGAGTAACCTTACCTGCCTGAAATCTTATTTGTTTTGGATGAGGAATGAGGAGTATGGGTTAGTAGCTCCTGGCATTTCAAATGCCTTTGACAGATTTGTAATTGGAAAGGATTCAAACTCATACACTACCTCCCCCTTTGGGGAAAGCAAATAAAGGGATACTCATATATCTCTGTATAGGAACAGATCTTTAGCTTGATATAGCCATCTTCTCTTTCTCCTCTTCCTTCCTAAATGCCAGTATAACTTTCCCTAAACCAGGAGCACATGGTGGCTTTTTTTTTAAGGCAGCGAGGGAAAGGCCTTTGCTATCATCAAGTCAATCTTTTCTACGATCAGTAAACATCATCTACCCTGACACACATCACATTCATCTCATGTTGCAGATTCACTTCCTGTACGCATATCCGTCTCCAAACCAAACATGCAATTATGGTTGGAGAACTTTAAATATTGTTCCTTTCATCTCCTCACAGGAGCAATGGAGGGAGAGCACTTTGAATGTGAGCGTGCTGCCTGTTCCAAGAAACTCTCTTTTATCTCTTCTCGGTGAAGACAGAATAAGGGGGACTTAGAGAAGCCCAAGGAAACCATTAGATTCATAAGAATTAACTTGCTGGATCCAGAGATGCAGTTAAGCAATTTTCCTTAGAAAAGGTTGGGCAACAATTAGGTTGGGCAACACGCTGTACTGAGACTCAGGATTAGGGAGCTGTGAGGGAGAACATTTATTTTAAAAAATACCCACCATATTGATGTTCAAAAGATGTAATGTTGCATTGCCACCTCAACTTCATGCAGGACAATGAATATATGGATACCTGCTGATTAAAGATGGAGGGAGAGGGAGAAAGAGAGAGACACTTTTTCAGATGTGTGCCCATTTTAACATTTGATCCTTTGATATATTTTTTTTAAAAAAATTGGTTTGAGCTTTTAGAATGATGGGAATGTTCTTTCCCAAACTGTTTATTTAACTTAGGGTTAATTTAATTTAACGCAAGGATTCTTTCTTATTCCAAGCCTATCTTTCGATTCATAGATACTGTTGTTATTACTTCTTTTATTGACAATTACCATTGTTTTATGTTTGGAACATTTTTGCCTCTCATTGGGTGACAAAGCCAATCAGAATTAGGTACAAACAGTATGTAGCGAATCAGAATTGGCTGTCTCTCAATGGTGTTGATGGTAGACTGAGCCAATTAAGAGATAGAAACAACATTCTAGAACAATCACATATGTGATTCCAACAGCTGATGGTTAGCCCAATGGTACATTCACTTTTATTCTGTTTTGGAGCAATCCATCAAATATGAGCTAAGCTAAACATTTTTCAGTGCTACAAAAATGTTAACAAGATATACCTCAGCCCAAATTAAACAGGTTCCATTTGGAAGAAACTTCCCCCAGATGAGCCCATTTATGTTTGACTGAGATTAAACAAAAGTTCGTTCATTTCTAGTTTTTGGCACAAACGAACTGATTTTCAGTCCAAACGCACTCCAGGCACCAGCTCTCATCCTATTATGAATGATGTCACTTGATACAAAATGAACCTAGAAACAACCCAGAGAGAGAGGGAGGGGAGGGATATATATATAGGTATGCAGGTCTTGGTGTGTTCGGGTCTTTTCCCCTGTAATATTAAGAGTATCTTGGCAACGTTTCGACAAAGTCCCACTCACCATCTTCAGGCTGATGCTTTCAGCTTCATGCTTGTGTGAGCAAAGCATGATTGGAGCTGCCATCTCTCTATAAATGTTGGTGGGGAGGTTGGATGTGTTGTCATTTCTTGATTGGTTGATGAAGTTGATGTTTGCAGATTGGCTGGCTTTTTGTAAGAAGATGTGTGGCTGAGGTATTGGCTGTGTGTCTATCAGCCTCCTGTGTTGTAACGACCTGGGTAATGGGCTGTGTGATGACCTTCTGAGTTCTATTGTTTTGACATCCTGGGTCTTATGCTGTAATCTCCTGGGTTGTAATGAACTGGATCATGGGCTGTGTGATGACCTTCTGAGTTCTATTATTGTGACATCCTGGGTCTTGTGTTGTAATCTCCTGGGTTGTTGGCTGTGTTGTAACATCCTGAGGTTCCTGAACATCCTGAGTTCCGTGATGTGATATCTCTTGAGAATAATCAGGGAAGCCATCAAAATAGAGAAACACCCCCATAACATGAATAAACGGGATGATACCTCCTGCCTACCAAACAATTGGAAACTAGCCCTTATCAACACATGCGTCCCAGCCACGAAAACCAACACTGCACCCAAAAGAACACATGATGCCACCACCAATCTCCCTCACCAGACTCAAACCCAAACCCAACCCATAGACGAAAGGCAACCACCGTCCAGAAACCAGACTACAGCTGCATCACCAGCTGCCATACACCCCAACCCCCAAATCAAGCAAACTGACACATGCCATGAACACATAGCCAGGCCTCAAACTTGGAGCCAAACCAAAACCCAGAACATCACATCACAGCCACCCACTCAGGATATCACATCAGGGAACTCAGGAGGTTACACCACAAAACCTCACGATGTTACAACACAGCCAACGACCCAGGAGATTACAGCACAAGACCCAGGATGTCAAAACAATAGAACTCAGAAGGTCATTACACAGCCCATTACCCAGGTCGTTACAACACAGGAGGCTGATAGACACACAGCCAATACCTCAGCCACACATGTTCTTATGAAAAAGCCAGCCAATCTGCAAACATCAAGTCCATCAACCAATCAAGAAATGACAACACAGCCAACCTCCCCACCAGTATTTATAGTGATACAGCAGCTCCGATCACACTTTGCTCGCACAAGTACAAAGCTGAAAGCACCAGCCTGAAGATGGCGAGTAGGACCTCATCGAAACATTGCCAAGATACTCTCAATCTTACACGGGAAAAGACCCAAACATGCCAAGACCTGCATATACAGTGTATGTATATGTGTGTGTGTGTGTGTGTGTATGTGTGTGTGTGTGTATGTAATATATATGTGTGTGTGTGTGTGTGTGTATATATATATATGTAATATATGTGTGTGTGTATATATATGTATGTATGTATATATATATATATACTGCAAACTTAAGAATATATATATATATATATATATATATATATATATATATATATATATATATATATATATATATATATATATATATATATATATATATATATATATATATATATGGATCTTTGGTTATTCGGGTTCTCTCCCGTAAGATTCAAAGTATCTAGGCAACGTTCGCGAGGTCCCACTCGCCATCTTCAGGCTGGTGCTTTCGGCTTAGTGCCAGTGCAAGCAGTGTGTGACCGGAGCTGCCATCTCTCTATATATACAAGTGGTGGGGGATGGTGTGCTGGGCTGGTTGGCTGTGCTGCAGCCTCTGATTGGTTGATGGAGTTGATGTTGGTATAATGGGCTGTGTAATGGCCTTTTGTTGTAGAGATATCCTGGATCTTGTGCTGTCATCTCCTGGGTCGTTAGCCTCTTGTGTTTTAACGGCTTGGGTAATGGGTTGTGTGATGGGCTTGTGAGTTCTTTTGTTGTGGTATCCTGGGTCTTGCGTTGTAATCTCCTGGGTCGTTTGTGTTTTGATCTCTTTCGATTAGCCTCCTGTGTAGTAACAGCTTGGGTAATGGGTTGTGTGATGACCTTGTGAGATTTATTGCTGTGGTATCCTTGGTCTTGTGCTGTGATATCCTGGGTCATTTGCTGTGTTGTGACTTCTTGAGTTCTTGAGGTGTAATTTCTTGAGTTTTCTGATGTGATGTCCTGAGCGGGTGGCTGTGATGTAGCATTTTGGGTTTTTAATATGGCTTTGAGTTTGGGGTCTGGGTCTGTGTTCGTTTGGCTTCGAGTTCGTGGTCGTGCCACATCTTCATGGTGGGGTCAGTTCGCTTCATGTATGGTTCAGAGGAGTTTGAAGTGATAGTGATGCAGCTGCAGTGCGGCTTCTGGTCTGTGGTCGTGTCTCATCTTCTGTGTGGGTGTGAGTCTGATTTTTACGTGGAAGTGTGGTGGTGGCATCTTGTGTGGCCCTCATGGGTGTGGGTCTGGTGTCATTTATCATGTTGGGTACTGCCTGTTCATGAGGGCGGGTTTCCAAATGGCTGTAGCGGGAGGTGTCATCTCTTTATTCATGCTGTGTGGGCGTTTTTTCTATCTCTATGGCTTCTCTGATTATTCTGCTGCTGTGGTGTTCAGTTTTGGCGATAGTTCTGGTATTTTTAAGGTCAATCTCATGTCCTGTGGCTTTGAGGTGTTGGACCAGGGAAGAGGTTGGTTCTTCTTTTTGATTGAGTTCTTATGTTCTTCAACGCGTGCACTTATTCTTCTGTTAGTTTGTCCAATGTATGTGGTGAGGCAGGCAGTGCAGGGATTTCATATACTCCTTGGTTTTCTAACTCGATTTTGTCTTTAGGGTTTCTTAGGATGGTGGATATTTTTCTGTTTGTGCAGAATGCTGTTTTAATGTTGTGTTTTTGGAGGATCTTGCTGATTTTGTCTGTAGTGCCTTTTATATATGGGAGGAGGGCTTTGCCGTTCTCTTGTTCTCTGTCTTGGATTTTGGTTGGGGTTTCTTTTGGATGAGGTGGGTGATCTTCTTTCTTTGAAATCCATTGGCTGTTAGTACGTTGGTGAGAGTGTTTAGTTCGGTTTTTAGGTGTTGTTCATCAGCTAAGCATTTTGTTCTGGAGATGAGTGTCTCAGCTACGGAATTGATCTGTGCTGGGTGGTGGTGTGAGAGTGCGTGTAGATAGCGGTTTGTATGTGTTTTCTTTGGTAGATGGTGTGTCCTAGGGAGCCATTGGGTTTTTTGTATACCAAGACATCTAGGAAGGGAAGTTGATTGTTAGCTTCTGACACCAGCATAATAATCCTACCAGCAGACAAGGGCAACGCAACAGTGGTTATGAACACATCTGACTACCAAACCAAGTTAACCAACCTACTCCTAGACCCCACATACAAACCCCTAAAGACAGACCCCACCACCTACCTAGAAAAAACCACCAGATCCAAAATAAAAGCCTCCCCCATCAGTGAAGAAATCCAGCAAAGAATCATACCCAGAGAGAAATCATCCAGATTCCCTAAGCTTTATGGTCTCCCCAAGATACACAAAGAAGGAACTCCACTTAGACCAATAGTCAGCTCCATAGGCTCACCTCTACAAAACCTAGCCAAATTTCTCGCCAAACAACTACAGCCCTATGCAGAATCCATCAACTCACATGTAAGAAACTCATTCCAGTTCATCGAGATCATAAAGAAACAAAACTTACAACCCAGCGACCTACTAGTTAGCTTCAATGTCATATCCCTCTTCACCCAAGTGCCAATAAAAGAAGCCTTGACAGCCATCCAAAACAAATACAACCCCCAAGCACATCCTAGATCTGACCAACCACTGTCTATCCAATACATACTTCACCTACAATGGACAAAAATACAAACAAATAGAAGGAGCACCCATGGGATCACCCCTCTCACCTGTCATCGCAAACCTCTACATGGAACACTTTGAAACACAAGCTCTAGAAAAATATGATCACAAACCCAAACTCTGGCTCAGATACGTAGATGACACCTTCATAATCTGGCCACACGGGAAAGAAAAACTGAACAACTTCCTCACACACCTCAACAGCCTACACCCCAAAATACAATTCACCATGGAAACAGAAGCTAACAATCAACTTCCTTCCTAGATGTCTTGGTATACAAAAACCCAATGGCTCCCTAGGACACACCATCTACCAAAAGAAAACACATATAAACCGCTATCTACACGCACTCTCACACCACCACCCAGCACAGATCAATTCCGTAGCTGAGACACTCATCTCCAGAACAAAATGCTTAGCTGATGAACAACACCTAAAAACGAACTAAACACTCTCACCAACGTACTAACAGCCAATGGATTTCAAAGAAAGAAGATCACCCACCTCATCCAAAAAGAAACCCCAACCAAAATCCAAGACAGAGAACAAGAGAACGGCAAAGCCCTCCTCCCATATATAAAAGGCACTACAGACAAAATCAGCAAGATCCTCCAAAAACACAACATTAAAACAGCATTCTGCACAAACAGAAAAATATCCACCATCCTAAGAAACCCTAAAGACAAAATCGAGTTAGAAAACCAAGGAGTATATGAAATCCCCTGCACTGCCTGCCTCACCACATACATTGGACAAACTAACAGAAGAATAAGTGCACGCGTTGAAGAACATAAGAACTCAATCAAAAAAGAAGAACCAACCTCTTCCTGGTCCAACACCTCAAAGCCACAGGACATGAGATTGACCTTAAAAATACCAGAACTATCGCCAAAACTGAACACCACAGCAGCAGAATAATCAGAGAAGCCATAGAGATAGAAAAACGCCCACACAGCATGAATAAAAGAGATGACACCTCCCGCTTACCAGCCATTTGGAAACCCGCCTCATGAACAGACGAGTACCCAACATGATAAATGACACCAGACCCACACCCATGAGGGCCACACAAGATGCCACCACCACACTTCCACGTAAAAATCAGACTCACACCCACACAGAAGATGAGACACGACCACAGACCAGAAGCCGCACTGCAGCTGCATCACTATCCACTTCAAACTCCTCTGAACCATACATGAAGCGAACTGACCCCCACCATGAAGATGTGGCACGACCACGAACTCAAGCCAAACGAACACAGACCCAGACCCCAAACTCAAAGCCATATTAAAAACCCAAAATGCTACATCACAGCCACCCGCTCAGGACATCACATCAGAAAACTCAAGAAATTACACCTCAAGAACTCAAGAAGTCACAACACAGCAAATGACCCAGGATATCACAGCACAAGACCAAGGATACCACAGCAATAAATCTCACAAGGTCATCACACAACCCATTACCCAAGCTGTTACTACACAGGAGGCTAATCGAAAAGAGATCAAAACACAAACGACCCAGGAGATTACAACGCAAGACCCAGGATACCACAACAAAAGAACTCACAAGCCCATCACACAACCCATTACCCAAGCCGTTAAAACACAAGAGGCTAACGACCCAGGAGATGACAGCACAAGATCCAGGATATCTCTACAACAAAAGGCCATTACACAGCCCATTATACCAACATCAACTCCATCAACCAATCAAGAGGCTGCAGCACAGCCAACCAGCCCAGCACACCATCCCCACCACTTGTATATATAGAGATGGCAGCTCCGGTCACACACTGCTTGCACTGGCACTAAGCCGAAAGCACCAGCCTGAAGATGGCGAGTGGGACCTCGCCGAAACGTTGCCTAGATACTTTGAATCTTACGCGGGAGAGAACCCGAATAACCAAAGATCCACATACAAATACCCCGAGAACCTCAGAAAACATATATATATATATATATATATATATATATATATATATATATATATATATATATATATATATATATATATATATATATATATATATATATATATATATTTGTGTGTGTTTTCTTAGGTTTTCGCGGGTACTTACATGTATGGCCTTCAGCTTTGTTCGGGTATTTTCCCACGTCATAGTAGTGGTGCTTTTAAAGTTGTAGCAACGTTTCGGCAGAATCTCATCTGCCATCATCAGACTTCTGTATTGTGTTCATCTGTTTTAAAGTCAATCTCATGTCCTGTGGCTTTGAGGTGTTGGACCAGGGAAGAGGTCGGTTCTTTTTTGATTGAGTTCTTGTGTTCTTCAATGCGTGCACTTATTCTTCTGTTAGTTTGTCTGATGTATGTGGTGGGGCAGGCGGTGCAAGGGATTTCGTATACTCCTTGGTTTTCTAAATCGATTTCGTCTTTAGGGTTTCTTAGGATGGTGGATATTTTTCTGTTTGTGCAGAATGCTGTTTTAATGTTGTGTTTTTGGAGGATCTTGCTGATTTTGTCTGTAGTGCCTTTTATATATGGGAGGAGGGCTTTGCCGTTCTCTTGTTCTCTGTCTTGGATTTTGGTTGGGGTTCCTTTTTGGATTAGGTGGGTAATCTTCTTTCTTTGGAATCCATTGGCTGTGAGTACGTTAGTGAGAGTGTGTAGTTCGGTTTTTAGGTGTTGTTCGTCGGCTAAGCATTTTGTTCTGGAGATGAGTGTCTCGGCTACGGAATTGATCTGTGCTGGGTGGTGGTGTGAGAGTGCGTGTAGATAATTTCTACCATTCCAACTACCATTCCTAGATGTACTAATCTACAAAAAAACAGATGGCACACTAGGACACACCGTATACCAGAAGAAAACACACACTAACCGCTACCTCAACGCCCAATCCCACCACCACCCAGCACAGATAAACTCCGTGGCTAAAACACTAATTACCAGAACCAAACGCCTGGCAGACAAGACACACATTAAGACTGAACTATGCACCCTGACTAAAGTACTGACAGCCAACGGCTTCCACAAAAGCAAAATCACCAGCTTGATCCACAAAAACACACTGCAACATAATAGAAACCCAGAAGATGAACAGACCTATGGAACAGCTGTCCTGCCCTACATAAGAGGTACTACAGACAAAATTAGTAAGGTACTACACAGACATCACATCAGGACTGCCTTCAAAACAGACAGAAAAATAGCAGCCATCCTTAGCAACCCCAAAGATAAAATTGACCTGGAAACCCAAGGCATATATGAAGTCCCCTGTGCATCATGCCCAGCCACATACATTGGACAGACCAATAGAAGAATAAGTACCCGCCTGGATGAACAC